>NC_137694.1:101395823-101655823 GCF_964034855.1 Anser brachyrhynchus
AGTCATCCACACAAGTCCGATTGTATTGAACATAGGAGGCAAAGTATTGGCACTGGGGGAGATTGCAGGGCTGGCCTCTGTGAGGAGAGGCTGGGGCTGCCCCATGCTGGACACAGATGGTTCCAGCTGGCTGCAATGGCCCCAGCTGCTGGGCACAGCTGAGCCCAGAAGCCAAGCTGGACCCTCTTCTGGGAAAGCATATTTAAGACAGGGTCGAATGCTGTGCAGGTAGTGAAGAGTCAGGAAAAAAGTGTGGGAAACAACCTTGCAAACACTACTGTCAGAGAAGGAGGAGGGAGAGGAGGTGCTCCAGGTACCAGAGCAGAAGTTCCCCTGTAGCCCATGGAGGAGACCATGGTGGAGCAGGTGGATATTACCTTAAGGAACTGCAGCCTGTGGACAGCCCACACTGGAGCAGACTTGTCCTGAAGGACTGCAGCATATGGAGAGGACCCACGCTGTAGCAGGGGAGAAGTGTGAGGAGGAAGAAGAAGCAGAGAGGAACTGTTATGGACTGACCACCAACCTCCATTCCCCATACACCTGTACCACTCAGGGTGTGTGAGGGAGAGGAAGTAGAGGAGCCATGTTGAGCTGGGGAAAAATAAGGGGTTGGGTTGGAAGGTGTTTTAGTTTGTCTTTGTTTCTCACCATCCAATTCTATTTTAATAGGCAATAAATTATGTTATTCTTCCCTAAGTTGAATCTGTTTTGCCCATGACAGTAATTGTTATGCAATTTGTCTTTATCCCACATGCTTTTCCATTTTATTTTCTACCCCTGTCTTGTCAAGGAGGGGAAACGAGCAAGCAGCTGAGTGGGTGTCTGTCAGCTGGCCAATGTCAACCCACCACACCGATCAAATCCAATGGCTTTCAAACTACATTCTTTTCTAGATGGCAAAAATTAAAAAGCATTTTGATGACAAAACAAGAAGATGGAACTTCAAGAAGTTGACATCAAGTGCATAGATACACAGTACTGAACAAAGAAAGTACCAGTCTACAAAACCTGAACTCGTGCTGTTTACCTGGGGACATGCTCATCATAAATGATAGGTTTCTTATCTTCTGGGAGTACTGATGCTGAACTTTTGTTCTCCTTGTTGTCAGAGCCAACGCTAGGAACAACCACAGATGTGCTGCCATCAGCCATGACCTATAATTGAAATTATATACAATTATTTGAGTTTCTTGATTTATTTAAAACAGTAACTTACTGCTGCTGGACTGTAATATGATCTAGCCCAGTGAAAGAGACAAAAAAAAATCATATTTCAGGTGGAGTGATGTGAAATTCACAGGAAAAAAAAAAGTGAAGACAGTGAAAAAAGAAAAGCATAGTAACAAGCACTGGGTATGTTGTGAAACTGTAGT
This sequence comes from Anser brachyrhynchus, assembly GCF_964034855.1. Classification (NCBI taxonomy): domain Eukaryota; kingdom Metazoa; phylum Chordata; class Aves; order Anseriformes; family Anatidae; genus Anser; species Anser brachyrhynchus. The sequence goes on from NC_137694.1 coordinate 101,397,200, forward strand.
ACTCAGCCAATGAGGAAACAGGGAAGGAAACAAGCATCAGGTAATAGTGGACGTAGGGCTATGATACACTTCTGCTGCATGCTCCTGCTTGCAGGATGCCTACCATTGCAATTGCGAATAAATTAGCTTCACAAGAGACCCTGTCTTAGAAAATCAGTGGGATATTTCTCACATAATGCCAATGTATATCCAAGAGAGTCTAAGTGCCAAACTGTGTAAGTTTGAAACCCCTCTATATCCTCTTTAGTGTACTTTATATCAGATTTATCAAGGCATGTGATTATAAACACACATAATCTATAGGAATGGTAATGATTACAATTGATGTCACAACCTTTAAGTAGAATCTTTAACTGGAAAACAGTACGTGGATCACAGACACTTAAATGAACTCAAAGATAAGTACTAACCTAGCTCAAAAGCATGTCTTAGGTGTGCAAGGATCACAGCACAAACAGTGTGACTTTAAAGACTGAATTTTACAATAATATTTGCCTCACCAGGCAGATTAGAGTGTTTCTATGGATCTTCTGAAAAGCGAATAGCCTCTCTCATTTTTAATCCTCATTTACAGAGCTGATTTTTTTGCCATGAGTCAATAATTAAGGTAGCTTTACAGGTGAGGTAAACTGTAGACCATGTGTTTTATTTTAACCTTTTTGGTATTTCCCCATTTTAGAAAAGTGAAACCTGAGAACTGTCATGTTCTCAAGAACATTTCAGAGATCTGATTCAGGAACTGCTCTTTTGGCTAGCTAGGCTACTTTAAGAATTAGTACTAGAAGGCTACAAACTAACTGAAAAATGTTTGTGACATAAATATTAAATATATTAAATATATAAAATTACCTAAAATGCAGAAACTCATTTCCTTCCATGTATTTTACCTTGAAAAGATTTCCTTCAGGATCCATCACCTCACAAATAGTGCTGGAAGTGTGTTTCATAACATATCTCCCTGTTTGTTTTACTTCCTTCTTCCTGATGAAATTGTAAACTTCATGGGTATAAACTGCTGTGCAATCTTCATCAATGAAAAGGGAGCCTGTCTTGATGGGTAAAACCTATCACAGTAAAAAACTGATGAGGTTCAGTCCTCAAAGGTGAAATATTCAGCTTAGATATAGCATAAAAATAAAGAACAGGTGCAAATCAAGAGGAGAGCTCTCAGATCTTTACTACTGAAACATACAGTTTTGAGGGAATGGTGGGTGAGGAAGAAGGAAGATGATAAGAGTAAGCTGATGCTAGTCTTTGTAAAATCTTTGACTTTAGAAAATTTAAGATTGTGAAATAAGTTTACTATACGGCTGTGAGTAACTACCTAAACATTGGCAGAGTGAAATAGAGAGACTCATAAGATTCATGAAGGCTACAGAGAAGGGAGTTAAAATAGTCAAGGTGAGAAAAGCTGATGGTGTCTCTCTGGACACAGATAAATATCACTGTCACGAAATATAGTAACTCCCACCTGATATGTTCCCTGTGGCTTTGCTATAACAGATGTCCCATCTCCAAAGATGGTACAACAAGAACCATCCTCACAATTTGTTGTAACGGTAGCAAACTTGGGATTTTCTACTCGTACATATTTCACTTTCTTTGTGATGGCTTCTGAGAATTCACCTAAGAATTAATACAGAACAACTAGACTGGAGTAAATAAACCATAGAACAGTCTCAGGATTCATTTTGGGTTTTCTCTCAAAAGGCTGGTCAGTAAAAGACCCTCAAACTTTTGATAACATCCTTTATCATATAATTTTGTTGTGTAAAGATTATGCAACCTCAGAATTTTTGAACTCTCTACTGAATATAGGAAGATTCATAGAATCATAGAATGGTAGGGGTTGGAAGGGACATTAAAGATCATCTAATTTCAACTCCCCCCCCATCAGCAGGGACATCTTCCACCAGATCAGGTTGCTCTAAGCCCTACCCAACCTGGCCTTAAACACTTCCATGCAGGGGGCATCCACAACTTCTCTGGGCAACTGTTCCAGTCCCTCACCACCCTCACAGTAAAGAATTTCTAACCTATTACCTAATCTAAATCTACCGTCTTTTAATTAAAAACCATTACTCCTTGTCCCATCACTACACTCCCTGACAAAAAGTCCCACCCAAGCTTTCTTGTTAGGCCCTCTTTTAGGTACTGGAAAGCCACTATAAGGTCTCACTGGAGCCTTCTCTTCTTGAGGCTGAACAACCCCAACTCCCTCAGCCTGTCTTCATAGGAGAGGGGCTCCAGCCCTTTGATCATCCTCATGGCCCTACTTTGGTCATGTTCTCATAGGTCCATGTCCTCGTTGTGCTTGGTGCCCCAGAGCTGAACACAGTACTCTGGGTAGTCATCACTCCAGCTGCTCATTGACATAGAGGGTAGTAACCAAACCCCTGTCTGTGGCACCAGTCCTGGAACCATCTGGCAACCATACTTGCCAGATTTGACTGGCCTTTTCAATCCCCCTTCCCTTTAACCGGCAGAACTGTTGAAAAAAACTACCTCTGTTCCTGAGTCCTTTACTGCTGCTCCCAATGCTCTGTAATCCCTTTTGATGCTCCACAGACTGCTCCTGGCTGCATCAGTGGTGTCCAGTTTAACACCATCACTGGTGTTAAACAGCAGCAGCAGATCATAGTCCTTAGGCTGTACAAGGCTTGGCATTCTGTTGGTGATATCCCTGATACGAGCCCCTGGTAAGCAGCAGACTTTTCTCAAGAGCGGATCAGGTCAGCAGATGGGTGCCTCTGTACCACTCAGAAGAGAGTTTCCTGCTACTATCACTTGTAACCTTTTCCTAGTTGGACTAATTGATACGAAGGGAGCAGACCAAAGCTGTCTTACTCAGCTCCACCCTCCCTGCAATGGGTCTTCTCTTTTCGGTCAACAGAGGGGTGAAGTGGTTCCGTAAGGGCACCTCAGGCTTTGGGGGAAGTCTCTTTCTCCTGTTGGTCCCTGTTGTTGCCAGCTTCCACTCTGCTGTGTTATTGCCGCCCCTCTCTTCTGTGAGTGCCAGTGAGGGAATTTCAGGCTGTTTGGTCTTCTGCAGACTATGCTAGGATCTAGCTGTCTAACTCCTCCTCAGCTTCCTTGATGCTATGCAGCCTTGTCATTGCCCCCTGCAGCTCGACCACCTGGTGCAGGAGGTCCTCCACCTGGGCACACTTTTTGCAGGCAGGTCTGCCACCTGTCCCTACCCCAAGGAAAGATCTAGGCACTTCCAGCAGTCAGAGGTCTGCACTGCAGCCTCACCCCTCAGTAGCTCTGTCTGGGTAGAGGCATTAGCCACCACTGGGGTAGATGGTGCAGCCACAGTCTTTGCCCACCATTCTGCCTTGAGGATCAGGTAGGGTGAGTGCCCTTGGACTGTGCAGATCTGGGTGCAGGGTTAAGGTGTACTTGTCGCCTCCCTCTTGGCCAGTGGGATGGCCCTTCCTCAAAGGGATGCCCTCCCACCCAAACTGCCATGCCAACTGCCACACCATGCCCTTTTTGCCCACTCTGTTTGCCGTGCTCCCTAGGGGCTGCTTATGTGGCAGGGGGGTGGTGGCTGCCATTACTGCTGGCTGTGCCCACACCTCGTCAGCTGCTCTTGTGTGAGCTGTTGGCCCCTGGTGGGGCTCTGTGCTCCCCTGGGGCTTCCCCGGCTCAGGAAACCCCCCTGTACACCACCATCCCCAGCTCCACTGTGGAACCCATCTGCACCAGAGCTGATCACCTCAGCAAGTTCATTTATCTAAGGATGGCCAGGAGACTACATTCTAATTTATCAAGTATGTAACTAAACATAACGATCTGGATATTTGTAACATACAAGTTGGATAACTCAAATTCTTAACGCCTATGATACATGCTCTAGGATGCGAAGGAATTCCTATTCAGCAGCACAAGTGATGGAAAGCAAATTGAACTGGTGTGTTAATTTGGCCACCGCTTTCCCATTGAACAGACAGGTCACTGTTTTGATTTTTAAAATTCCACACTGTTAACTGAATAATTATCTTTCCCTGTACAACCAGACTTCCTACTTTGTTTGAACAGTTTGTCGGCTTGAGACCGACACAGTCAATATACACTTCATATTAATTACAGAAGACAGAACTTGTCCAGCAACTGAATGAAGCATACAGAATACCCTGCCAGCCAGAAGAAACATGGATGACCATTAGCCTCATTTGTTTCGGGCAAATGTATCTACATGGGGCATTTTCCAAGGTCATATTCAATGCAATTTTGAATATCTCCAAGGTTGTGGAGTCCATGGTTTCTCTGGGGATTGTAAGGATGCCCTGGCTCTTATATATGTATTCAGTTAAGACTCAAATCAGCTCACATGCTATATCAGGATAGGTGTAGAGAGGGCAATGAAGATAACAAAACTCTCAGGCACTGTGTTCTCATGGTGAGGTGGGTCATACAAATATATAAGTGGAAAGAAGGAAATTTGCTTGTTGCTGCAGTGGAAATTTTGCACTGAATACTGATGGAAAAAAAAAGACCAGGCAGGCAAACCTAGTCTAGACTGCATCATTGGATTTGTTATCTAGGCTACTAACATGAGCCTTCTTAAGTATATTTTGACAATTATCTGGTTCACAAGATAAAGAAGAGATAAGTGTGCCCCTTTTGATTTTACCTGTTTCCTCACTATCCTCAGGCATAAAAAGTTCTTTGCAGTCTTGATAAAAAGTTGTGATCCTAGTACCATCAGCATGGTCTACTACTCTGCTACCATCTAGCTTCTCAACGATTATCACTTCATCATCTCGTACAGTCATAACCTGAAAGAATGAAGGAATATGGATATATATTAGCACTGAGATACCTCTAACAGCAACAACAGTAATACAAGATGATATGTATTGAAACTCTGAACAAGCTGGACTACTACAACTTTATCTAGTTCAGACACTGAGGATTTACATTTTCTTCAAAATCTGCAGCTTTTACATTAGTAACAGTGTAATAACAAAGTCTTTGAAAACTGTATTGAAAGAACAGTAAAATCAAGCAAATCAACAGATGGTTAAGGACCGGTGCCACAGACAGGGATTTGGTTACTACCCTCTATGTCAATGAGCAGCTGGAGTGATGACTACCCAGAATACTGTGCTCAGCTCTGGGGTCCCCAGCACAAGACGGATGTATTAGAACATGACCAGAGGAGGGCCATGTAGGATGATCAAAGGGCTGGAGCCCCTCTCTTATGAAGACAGGCTGAGGGAGTTGGGGTTGTTCAGCCTCAAGAAGAGAAGGCTCCAGTGAGACCTTATAGTGGCTTTCCAGTACCTAAAAGAGGACCTACAGGAAAGCTGGGGCGGGACTTTTTGTCAGGGAGTGTAGTGATGGGACAAGGAGTAATGGCTTTAAATTAAAAGACGGTAGATTTAGATTAGGTAATAGGTTAGAAATTCTTTACTGTGAGGGTGGTGAGGGACTGGAACCAGTTGCCCAGAGAAGTTGTGGATGCCCCCTCCGTGGAAGTATTCAAAGCCAGGCTGGATGGGGCCTGGAGCAACCTGGTGTAGTGGGAGGGGTCCCCGCGCATGGCAGGGAGTTCGGGACTAGATGATCTTTAATGTTCCTTCCAACCCAAACTGTTCTATGGTTCTCTGATTCCATGATTCTATGAACACATCCTACAACAGATGATGGCATCTCTGTCTCTTAGCTTAGTAGAGAGTGCTATAATAACACAAAAAATAGTAGTACCGTTCCATCAGCTGGGTCAGTTGCCTGATAGATTAAGATTGGCTCCAGATCCATTCGTTTTGCTCCTTCAGTGCCCACTTGAATGCCTAATGGGGTTGTTGTTATCCAGGTTCCTGCCTGATTCTCCTTAGGTTGGTCAGATTCAGCTAGACCCTGAATGGTATTTTCAGACACTTCATCCTTGTTTGGGTGTGATACACCATTTCTGTCACTTCCTTTTACTGCAGAAACAAAAATGTCTGTATTAGATTTTGTATTCTCTAAGGCAAAAGACAAAATCAATCAACTGAAGAATTTCTGTGAATACTGTCTTTGACAGAATTGAAAGAATGATTTACCAGACTAGATGGAAATTACAAGAGCTGTTACTCAAAGCTGTGCTCTTTAATATGTTTATTAATGACACATAAAACCAAACAGCATGCTAATGATATCTGATTATGACATGACTTTGGAATGCACTATCAATGCAAAACAGAATCTTATAGGAAAAAAAGACATCCCAAACTATCCCATGAGCTTGAGGACTAAAGTAATAGGAATTTGATAAAACCTAACAGAAAGAAGTTTATGAAAAAAGGACTAATAAAAATGATTTCTGCTTCAGACAAGTTTGCAGCAGTTGAATAAGATATAATAAGACCTGGATATACCACCCATATAGAATGAGTGTAAGTTATCAGTGTGAAAGTACAGTGACAAAAAAGGCAAATCCAAACATACGGCACATCAGAAGAGATGCAGATTACATTGTGAAAGGTAATGGAGAGATCTTATCAAAAATATGATGGAGAATTCTGGCCTCCCATATTCAAGAAAAGGAACTAGACAAAGTGTAGGCAAAAGACAACAGCATGGTCTGGACAGGACTCTGAAAGTTTACAGCATACAAATCCTAGCAAACAAAATGCAAAAAAGATACAAATATTCACTGTAAGTTTGTCAAGACTAAACAGTAGAGAGGAAAGGTGGGGGGAAAAAGTGATTATAAAAAAAGGATAAGTAATAAATTATATACACTGGCCACAGATACTGAGACAAAAAAATAGAAGACGATTTGTCAGAGTAGTTCTCAATCATCCTTCCAGATATTCTAAGGAATATCCTAACAACAGGGGGCTGGACTTGATGAATCAGAAAATCTCTTTTTGAAAGACTTCTCTTTAGCAGCAATTTTTATTCACATGCTTCCAATAAATTATAAGTTAATGTTAAGATAGTTCATAATTATTCTTTGTACTATGTAGCACTGACAGTGATATGGGACCACACTGTGAGGTATGAAGCAAGTTGAGGGAGTTGGCAGAAGCACTCACCAAGCCACCTTCCATCATTTATCAGCAGTCCTGGCTATCAGGGGATGTCCCAGCTGACTGGTGGCTAGCAAATGTGATGTCTATCTACAAGAAAGGCAGGAAGGAGGATCTGGGAATCTACAGATCTGTCAGCCTGGATTCAGTGCCAGGGAAGCTCATGGAGCAGATTATCTTGAGTCCCATCATGAGGCACTTACAGGACAACCAGGTGATCAGGCCCAGTCAGCATGGATTTATGAAAGGCAGGTCCTACTTGACAAACCTGATCTTCTACGACAACGTGACGCACTCAGTGGGTGAGGGAAAGGCTGTAGATGTGGTCTACCTAGACTTCTGTAAGGCTTTTGACACCATTTCCCACAGCTTTCTCCTGGAGAAACTGTCTGCTCATGGCTTGGATGGGTGTACGCTTCGTTGGGTTAAAAAGTGGATGGGTAGCTGTGCCCAAAGAGTCATGGTGAATGGCGTTAAATCCAGTTGGAGGCTGGTCACTAGTGGTGTCCCTCAGACCTCAGTAATGCGGCCTGTTCTCTTCAATATCTTTATCAATGATCTGGATGAGGGGATCAAGTGCACCCTCAGTAAGTCTGCAGACAACACCAGGTTAGGTGTGAGTGTTGATCTGCTTGGGGGCAGAAAGGCTCTACAAACGGATCTGGATAGGCTGGACCGATGGGCCAAGGCCAAGCATATGAGGTTCAACAAGGCTAAGGGCTGGGTCCTGCACTTGGGGCACAGCAACCTCTACGAGCACTACAAGGTGGAGGAAAAGTGGCTGGAAAGCTCCACAGCAAAACGGGACCTGGGGGTTGACAGCTGATTGAATATGAGCCAGCAGTGTGCTCAGCTGGCCAAGAAGGCCAACAGCAACCTGGCTTGTATCAGAAACAGTGTGACCAGCAGGACTAGGGAAATGATTGTTCCTCTGTACTCGACTCCGGTGAGGCTGCACCTTGAATACTGTGTTCAGTTTTGGGCCCCTCACCACAAGGACATCAAGGTGCTGGAGCATGTCCAAAGAAGGGCAGTGAAGGTGGTGAAGGGTTTAGAGCACAAGTCATACGAAGAGTAGCTGAGGGAGCTGGAGTTGTTTCGACTGGAGAAAAGGAAGCTCAGGGGAGACCTTATCATGCTCTACAATTACCTTAAAGGAGGCTATAGCGAAGTGGGGATTGGTCTCTTCTCCCATGCACCAAGTGATAAGACAAGAAAATCTTAAGTTGTGCAAGGAGAGGTTTAGGTTGGATATTAGGAAAGAATTCTTCACTGAAAGGGTTGCAAAGTATTGGAACAGGCTGCTCAGGGAACTAGTTGAGTCACCATCCCTGTAGGTCTTCAAAAAACATGTAGATGTAGAACTTAGATACATGGTTTAATGGTGGACTTGTCAGTACTAGGTTAAAGGTTGGACTAGATGATCTTAGAGGTCTTTTCCAAATTAAATGATTCTATGATAAGCAAACATTTGTTTCTTTCTCTGCCACACACAGTAACATGAGAATACTGTGACAGACCACAAGTCCATACAACCAATTGATTATGACCAATATTAGGTGCCTTGAAATACATGCAATGAGAAAGAAAAATGTTGCAAGTCCTCTGTGAAAAGAGCATTTCTCAACACCAGGACTAAAAACTGTGTAACACATAAGTAAGGATTTCACACTACCATAGTTGCAAGGATTTCTTTGAAATTACTGTTAAGTCACTCTTCTAGCTAGGTAGTTCTTATATAACCTTTTACTTCTTAGAGTTCTTGCAGTTTAGAAAAAAAAAGAAAACTGGAGTAGGAGAGAAATGATCTGCTGTGAAGATAACAAATTAGCAGTGTACAGCAGCTGAGTACAGATAAAAAATCATTTTTATACTGGCAGAATTTTCAGACTAAAGAAAAATGCCTTTTATTTAGTATTATCAACCCTTCTATCTTTAAATCTGTCTGAAACACTCAAAATGTTACCTTTCTTAGTGCTGGTCTCCGGTAAGGGCTCTGATTCTGGTAACAGTTCTGTGTTATCTGGAATTGCAGGCGGTGGAAGGACAGGGCCAGAATCAGGACTCCTACTCACTGTGCCATTAGCAAACAGAATCTACAAAAAGCAAAGACATATTAGAGGCTAAAATAATTTCAAACACTAATAAAAAATCTCAAAAGTATGTGTCACTAGTACAATAGTCACTAGAATAGGGACTAGAATATTGGGTTACTAGAATAGTGGGTGATAGAACTAAAAAAGTAAGACTGTCAGAATAAATACAAAAAATAAAGAAGCTATCTTAAAAAGAAAGGACCGCTAATTACTGTAGTTCACATATGTAATCAATGGGGATTATATTTAGTAACAAATAGGCATTGTAAAAGCAAAGGCTATTCTTTGTGGTCAAAAGTTGATGTCTTTTTATGAATACCACTCTTTCTAGCAATGGTAATGCATCCGTATCACCATATTGATCTGGTATTCAGTTATTCCACGTCTAGGATTTCTGTTAGTTTTTTTATCCATCAAGGCAGCTAATAAAAAGTAGTCATGGTTATTTATCTTATCATAGCTGGTTTCTGAAATCTACTGTCCATAACGCTTAACTCTTGATATGCATATTCCCTGTGTGGCAGATAAAGCCTAGAATTACCCATATCATCTCTGAATTCATTTACAAATACAGCACAGATATTTGGGGGAGAAGATGGTACAAAGTGGAAAACAAATGGACAACATATAGTCACATCTTCAGAGTTACAGTTACTGTAAGATAATTAACCATTTCTTCTTTTTTGAGTACTTGTCTGTATGCATTCCATTTTTGATGACTCATGGACATTAAGTTAATGTAAAGAAGGTGGCAATTAATCTGCATATGCAGGCGTTGTGTTACAATCATGCTAGGCACATGACCTATTTTCTCCTCTCAGGAGACTGTACCTTGAGAATATACAAACAGCAGCCAGCTCCTTTGTATATTTCTGAAATGCGTATGTTTCTCAGAAATCCTGGGTAAATGGTTTAAGATCTAATGTAATGAATGAATCTAATGCATTTGTACTAGGATTTGTGGTCTACTTAGACTGTAACAAACTTGAGGAAATAATAAGGAATAATTTTGATAGTTTCTGAGTACAATCAGACAACTCTTTTCATCTGTTTGCTTACTATACACAGAGTTTTAGACTTTGAAAAGATAATTGCTTGTAGATTGATTACAGTATCTGCAAAAGTGGTATCTAACTTATAGCACCTAAAAATTCACTCCAACCTACTACGTGTAAACAAAGGAGGAATATAGAAATACAGGAATATAGGAATATAGAGTCTTTTTGATGAAAATTTAGGATACCTGAAGGTGTCTGCAGGACTGAAGATCAGGTCTTTTTTGGTTCCTGTATGACCATTAAAATGACTGAAAAAACATATGGATGCTTTTGTGTTGCCAAAATACCCAAAGACTAACTAATCCGCACTTTAGATGTTTAATTCCAGGAATGTAGTTCTCAAAACTTTATTCAGCTGTTTACTAAACCCAAAGTTGTCTAAATGTTCATGTGCCTAAAATTTTCATCATTAAAGCTCCACATGCACCCTAAGTTCTGATTCTGAACAAAGCCAAGAACATTTTAATCTTGACATAGCTGCAAAGCTCAGTTGTTACTTAACTCCTGCATCTATAAGCTGGATACTTCTCTATGTCAGCTGACAAGCACAAGTTAAATGGTAATCACATACACAGGCTGCTTCCAATTAATTCTACTGAACATACCCAGGTAGATCCATCCATCATGTACTTTACGACAGTTCCTTGTCCACTAATGACTCTTGACACCTCTTGTTCTACATGACTTGCCACTGATGTACATAGTTGAGAGTTCTTTATCTTTTGGGGATAACTTTGCCTTACAAGAATTTCCAGAGCAGGCTGTTTTGCCTTTTTTCTTTTGGTGTCTTCTTGCCTTACTTCACCTTCTGTAACCTCATGTTCCTTCTCTCCACTTTCCACAACCTCCTCCTCCATTGCTTCATTTGCTTTGGTTACAGCTTTCTCAATCTCCTCTTCCTTGGCTTCACCTGCTTTGGTCTCACCTTTCTCAGGCTCCTCTTCCTTGGCTTCACCTGCTTTGGTCTCACCTTTCTCAGGCTCCTCTTCCTTGGCTTCACCTGCTTTGGTCTCACCTTTCAAATCTGAAAACATATTCACAGTTACTTAATACTGTGCAACACACACTCAAACAGTGTAAAACCCCCAGCACCATGTTGTCTACAGAAGGTATTCAACTTAAGCTATTAAAAGTAACTCTCCTCAGTTTCCTCTGTAATCCATGGAGTTAGGGACAGTCTCTATCAGAGAACAATTCAAAGCAGTTATCTAATTAGAAACTCCTGTGGAAGTGTCTGTCTTTTCCACATGAAAACAAAATAAATTTGAAGAAGGATTTATTACGGATGCTGAACTTTTGGAAGACTGACATTTGGTGAGAGGAATCTCCTAACTTCCCCTAATAGAGAAAAAGTTACTGAGTTTCACCAAATTTAAGACTAAATGGAAAATGAACTTAGACATTTTGTCTACTTGAACAAATAAAGTTTTTAGATTAAATTATGGCAGTGTGTTGACAGTGCTAATGAGTATAATAGGCAGTTGTGTCAAGACACTACATGTATGTGTCCATAACTGTTCCATTCACCTTAACTATTTAGTATTTCAACTTATGCTCCTTGCCAAATTGTATATTTGAAAACCATCTGCATCCTCTTTACTGTACTTTATATCAGATTGATCAGAGCACATTTACTCTAAACTGCCAAAATATTTTGATATGAAGAGGGAAGGGATATCTGAGAAGAAAAATGAGGGAAGATTTTACTATTAATTCAGGCCTGTATGGCAAAAAAATAAAAATAAAAAATCAAGATATTTCTCAACCACGTGATTATAAACCTGTGCTGTATCCTGGTGGACGATATGACATTTCTAATGCTATTTAATAACTTTTTTTTTCTTAATTTATATATATTGGACTTGCTACTTGGCTAGCTTCTAAGAGGTATGGATGACATTTACTGTTGTTTCATCAGTTGCCAGCAAAATGAACAATTCTGCTGTTTTTTATGCAATAGCTCACGTATAGGATATGTTGGAATTACTGATAGCAAGATTTCGCATGTGTGATAAATCCTGGATATACAGGCACTTCTGCAGTTGTTCTGGTCTATTTTCACCCACTCAGTAGCTCTAACACACTCTAGGCTGCATGGATCTATTCTACGTAGGCATTAAATGACATCTGTACGTGGCCATTTTAAAAACTGACCAGGTGACAAAAGAAAACTAAAACACATTTGTCTGCTTCAAAACCCAGAACTTATGAAAACGGAGGATTACAACAGTTTATGCTATGCAAAGATGAACCTCATGCTGATTTTCAAAAATGCAGGGAAATCGAATCATTGCAGAAGAATATGTCTAGCACAGAAACTTAGAAGTATCTATATACCTGATCATTCTTTGAAAGGAAATTCAAAGATAAATGCATAAAGGGTTATTACAAACACCTTGTCTGTACAGTCTGGGTGGCATAAAGCAAAAGACTTACCTGAAGTGGTTCCTTTTTCAACATGATCATATCTTTTAGAAAAGCAACTAAACCCGATTATAAAATATCCAGTAGAAGACAGTATATCACAGCATGGGTTAGTTTTGTTAGTCACTCTTAGCATTAAAAAATGAGAGTATCTTAAATCTAGTATAAAAGCACTATTCTTGACTTTCAAGTTCCTAAAATTTGTAATACATTTGTATACTGTGTTTACAAGCTCTGTATTTACAAGCCGTCACCAAAATTCTGATTTCTTTGTACTTCCAGAATGGCACCAGTCACTCATTTGATCTTTATTTTGGTAATCATATAGAGTTCTCCTGACATGAGCTCACAGTAAGATAAACCTTCTGATCCACTAATCATTCTTGTTACTCTACCCTGAATATTCCAAACTATGAAAAACTTGCCTTGTAGGCTTAACAACAATACATAATATTCCAAAGAAACGCAGATATAGGCAACTTAATCTTACTGTTATCACTTCAGATTCCTCTGTATATATGTATTCAGTAACTAAATGTGCTCCTTTTCACCTGTATTCCTATACATATGCATATTCAACAGATTATTCAACATGACTCCCACATTATTTTTAGGGTTCCTGCTTCTCTCCCCCCAGTCTATGTCTAAATCCTTGCACTTTTAGATTTTATATTTGAATTGAAACACATTATTTATGTTGCAATTGCCATTAAATAGACATTATGAAAGAATCAGCCATCTGAGATGTTAATACTTCATATTGTTATATCTACACCCATCAAAGCAGAAATAATTTCCTTCTGTAATTTTAACTTCTTTAAAAACTCCTTATTCTACAGTGGCTGAAAAACTAACCTTCAAAACTTTCACCAAGGAAAGTTAATACTAGTCCATTAGGACAGGAGACATTCAAGCTTCGGAAAGCAAGAGCATCTGAAATGACTTGTGTTTGGGAAGCTGGTTCTTTTATCTCCACCTACGGAGCGAAACATGAATTAGTTTTATTCCATTTTAAAAGACTTAAGAAAAAAATAGATTATATAGGTATCAGTTTTACCAAAACATTTCAAAAAAGTACTTTCTATCGGTCATTCATAGCACTTTGAGAATGTATGGATTCTGAAGTGGAAATATTACTCTGTTTTTTTGATTATGCTATCTTATTTCATTTCTCTTCATTAACCCTTTAAGAAAAACTCTTCCTAACTTTATTAATTTTGCTGAGTCGTCACGCTACCTTGTGCATGGTATCAGGATGAGATGACAATAAATGGATAACATGAAGTGGAAGACCATAACAGAACAGCATTGAGATTGCATCAGCTACTTTACCTATAATTACTAAAAGAGCACAAAAGATAAGTAGAACAGTACTTCCAGCTGGAAATATGACAGATGAGAAGAGGACAAGAAGGAATAGCTGACAATCAAAAAGTGTAATTCTCTTTGTACTGCTCTGTAGTGGAAACCGTCCTGATAAATAGAAAAGATGAGGATGACCTAAGGAATGTCTGAAGACACTAGAACATTTGGGAAAAATACAACAGTGGATCCTTTGATGTCATCTCCTCAGAAATGTATGTGACAATAAGCTACACTATGCCAGTCCTAAGATGAAAGCAGTTTTTTGCAGACAGGTAACAGAGAGAACTAGTCCTGGTATTATCCCGTATTCTTGATTTATAGGAAAAGAAATATAGAGGAAAAATAGAAAAACATGGCAGATGTTTTGCCTGATATTTTTAGAAAAAGGATACTGTATATTTTATAGCTACTTTACATATTACTGGGTAATTAAGGCTATCCTCATTACCCTAAGATCACAGGCACAGGAGTCATAAGGAAGACAACAAAGGAAAGGATAGAAGTAAACCTCAGTTGTCATCTACTTCTCCCTTTCTAATAGTAAAAAAAAAAAATTAAAAAAAAAAATCAAGTATAACTGTATCAAAATATCAAATATAACTATACAGTTTGAGAAAACCTACCTATTGTAAAAATTTCCAGGGCTAGACATTTCCTGGTTTCCCTAGGCAATATATTCCAAGTGCTTTACCTTGTTTAACCTTACTGAGACTTTCCTATTGGTTAGCCTGAATCTCTCTTGCAAAAAATAAGTTTACTTCTGATAATTTCTTCTGGTTATATGGGCTAACATAAGAGATGATGTTGTCCATTTAGCTCTTTAGAGCAGGCTGTTCTGTCTCTAAGCTCTGGATCAAACAAACCCAAACCAACTCTTTCAACCTTTCCTCACTGGTCAAGTTTTCTAGACCTCTTACTGTTCCTGGTGCTTTCCTTAGAATTCTCCAGCGTGGCCCATATTTTTCTTGCAGTGCGTTATCCATAACTGGAAACAGCACTGCAACTGAGGCCTTACCAGCCCTGAATGGAAGAATAATTTCACTTTTAGCAGGCTATTCTCCTGTTTATTCTCTTCAATATGGTGTTTGCCCTTCTCACAGCAAGATGGCATTGTTGACTTATGTATAGCTTGTGATCCTTTTCAACTCTCAGACCTTTTTTTGCGTAACTGTTATTGATGGAATGGTCATCCATTCTGTTGATATATTATTTATACACAATTGTAGAACCTAGTACATTTTCTTACTGAATTGCATTCTATTTTCTGGACGATGTCCATGTAAATCTGTCAACTTCACCTCAGATCTTGTCCTCTAAAATACCTGCAGACTCACATAGCCAGGTGCTGTATGCACTAGCAAATGAATATTGATTTTTTTAAAAATTTTTTTATTAAAACACAAAAAATTACTGAAGACATTCTAAGTGAAATCATAAATAGCCTCTTGGAAGAAGAGGAGGAACTTAAAGATGTCCTCATGACAGAATTTTAGTGGTATAGGAATTTATGCAGGTTTTCTTTTGTACCATACAATTGCTGTATGTTATGCTGAGTGCTGTTTGGCAAATCCCTGCACCACTTTCAATGCTCATACTCTACAAATACCTAGTTAAACTTGTGAAAATTGGCTCAGTAGCATTTTTTGTGGATATGGACAGAATCCATGTTGAAACAAGAGACATAGTATCAGCTCATTCACTGGGTACCACAGAGCAGCATAGCTATGTCATGTCAAAGAGTCTTCCAAGGATGTTCTCAGTACCTGTCTATTCTTGTCTTTCTTACTATCCTCTCCTCTCATTTACTGTTCACTGGAAGCTATTTCCTGTTTCAAATGTATCTGTATTGCATTTAACCCTTCATTTCCATGTTACCTATTCTACCTCTTTGAACAGCTTAGCCTAGCTCAGTTAACATAATTATGATAAGCTGGCAACTCTTTAAGGATGTTTTTCTTAGAGCATAAGAACTCTCCATCTCCGTGTGTGAGAAAGCGAGCAGGGAGGGAAGAAAACCAGAATGGCTGAACAAGGACCTGCTGGTCAAACTGAGGAGCAAGAAGGAAATGCACAGGCAGTGGAAGCAGGGACGTGTGGCCTGGGAAGAGTACAGGGATGCTGTCTGGACGTGCAGGGATGGGATCAGGAAAGCCAAGGCATGGATGGAACTGAGCTTGGTAAGTGACGCAAAGAATAACAAAAAGGGATTCTATAGGTATGTTGGCCAGAAAGGAAAGGCCAAGGAGAGTGTGCCCCCTCTGATAAACAAGAAGGGAGAACTGGTAACAACAGATGTGGAGAAGGCTGAGGTACTCAACAAGTTCTTTGCCTCAGCCTTCACTGCCAGTCAGGCTGCCCACGTCTCTCGAGTCCCTGACCCTGTAGATGAGGGCTGGGGGAGCAAAGTCCCTCCCACTGTAAACAAAGAGCGAGTTCAAGACCACCTGATGAAACTAAACACGTACAAGTCTGCGGGGCCCGATGAGAGGCATCCCAGGGTCCTGAGGGAACTGGCTGATGGAATTACCAAGCCTCTCTCCATCATATTTGAAAAGTCCTGGCAGTCAGGTGAGGTCCCTGGTGACTGGAAAAAGGGAAACATCACTCCTGGTTTTAAAAAGGATAGAAAGGAGGACCTGGGGAACTACAGACCAGTGAGCCTCACCTCTATGCCTGGAAAGATCATGGAACAGATCCTCCTGGAAGCAATGGCAAGGCACATGCAGGACAAGGAGGTGATCCGAGACAGCCAGCACGGCTTCACCAAGGACAAATTGTGCCTGGTCGGTCTGGTGGCCTTCTGAGATGGAGTGACTGCATCAGTTGACAAGGGAAGACCGACCGACGTCATCTACCTGGACTTCTGTAAGGCCTTTGACACAATGACATCCTGATCTCCAAACCAGAAAAGAGATGGATTTGAAGGGTGGACCATTCAATGGATAAGGAATGGGTTTGAAGGCTACACCCAGAGAGTGGTAGTCAATGACTCTATGTCCAGGTGGAGGCCGGTGACAAGTGGTGTACCTCAGGGGTCTGTCTTGTGACCGGTACTGCTGAATATCTTTAACGACATAGAAAATGGGATTGAGTGCACCCTCAGCAAGTTTTCAGATGACACCAAGCTGAGTGGTGCAGTTGATACAACAGAAGGAAGGGATGCCATCCAAAGGGACCTGGACAAGCTAGAGAATTGGGCCCATGTGAACCTAACGAGGTTCAACAAGTCCAAGAGCAAGGTGCTGCACCTGGGTTGGGGCAATCCCAGACATGAGAACAGACTGGGTGGAGAACACATTGAGAGCAGCCCTGCAGAGAAGGATTTGGAGGTTCTGGAGCAGTGCATGCTTGCAGCCCAGAAGGCAAACTGTATCCTGGGTTGCATCAACAGAGGAGTGGCCAGCAGGTTGAGGGAGGTGCTTGTCCCCCTTCTACTCTGCTCTTGGGAGGCTTCACTTGGAGTACTGTGTTCAGCTCTTGGGCGCCAAGCACAACAAAGACATGGACCTATTAGAACATGTCCAGAGGAAGGCCATGAGGATGATGAAAGGGCTGGAACCCCTCTCCTATGAAGAGGGGCTGAGGGAGTTGGGAGTTCAGCCTCAAGAAGAGAAGGCTCCAGTGAGACCTTATTGTGACCTTACAGTATCTAAAGGTGGCCTACAGGAAAGCTGGGGCGGGACTTTTTGTCAGGGAGTGTAGTGATGGTTTTAAACTAAAGGAGGGGAGGTTTATATCTGATGTTAGGAGGAAATTCTTCACTATGAGGGTGGTGAGACACTGGAACAGGTTGCCCAGAGAAGTTACAGATGCCCCATCCCTGAAGGTGTTCAAGACCAGGCTGGATGGGGCCTGGAGCAACCTGGTATAGTGGGAGGTGTCCCTGCCCATGGCAGGGGGTTTGGGACATGATCTTTAAGGTCCCTTCCAACCCAAGTCGTTCTATGATATGCTTCTATGATTCAGTTAGCAGTTCTCTCTTTTTTGTTTCAGCCATCCTTGATTAAAGATAGAATCAAATTGGGGGAAAATCAAAATGTAAAATATATACTTTAAATATTTTTGCAGTTAATTGGGAAAGATATTAAGAACCACATTTAGCAAGCACAAGCAAGTTACCTAGAAATGCTACTCTCTTTTGTAACTTGATCACTCAGGTTAGAAGGGATAGCTTTTTATAATAATTAGTATTAAAGAATTATCCCAGAATGTATATTTTAGAGCATCAATGTTAAATGAAACTGTTTATGGACCTCATTGCTTTATGTACCAATAATACCTCTTGTCAGAAGACACTGCTTTCCTAAACTGAAGGTGGTGACTAAACTGGTTCTTAACAGCGTTCACGTTCATTTCTCTCCTTCTCTCTGAGCTTGTTTGGTGTTTTAAAACATGCATTTCTAGGACTAGTTGTTGGAGAAAACAGCGTCAAAAAAGAAAAGAAATTAAATCATCTCAAATAGAAAACTTTTGCATCCTCTTCCAGCATGCTGCTATATCTTCTTTATTTCTGTAAGAACTTTTGATGTAACTGATACTCTGGCAGGTCTGTGAGATCACAGGATCAAACAAACCTCCTGTGGTTGCCTAAAATACTCTGCCATTAATTAGCTAATGACCGGAAATAATCTAGGTTAGTTATATTGCAGAGGGGAATTGTGAACCATTTGTCCCCCACTCACATGTTTTAATGCCCCAAAATTTCTCACAGAACTCTATGGAAGATGTTCAAGATCAAATGTTATGCTCTTCTGATGCACATGGCCATGTAATTCCTGTATTACTCTGTGATAAGTATTCCATAACAGAAATTCAGAATCTGTTTTTGAAATGCCATCCATCCTTTCCAAAGGCCTGTCCTGGGACAGAAATACCTTCAGCCATAGACAAAAGCAGCTTCCTCAAGTTGCTGGTCCCTGGCTAATGACCAACTGGAAAGACCAAATTGCAAAGAAGGCTTTTGCAAAACTCTCCACTAATTAGGCTAAACGCTGGGTGCTGTGCTTGGGTCATAACAACCCCATGGAGCTGAACATGCTTGCGGAAGAGCAGCTATAAAGTTGCCCAGCAAAAAAGAACCTGAGGTTTTGGCTGACAATTGGCTGAAAATGAGACAGCAGTGTGCCCACGTGGCCCAGAAGGCCAATAGTATCCTGGCATATATCAGAAATATTGTGAACAGTGGGACTAGGGAAGTAATTGTTCCTCTGTACTTGGCACTGGTGAGACCACACTTTGAGTACCATGTTCAGTTTTGGAACCCTTACTACAAGAATGGTACTGAGTTGCTGAAATGCATTCAGAGAAAAGCAAAAAAGCTGGTGAAGGGACTAGAAAACAAGATATATGAGGAATGGCCAAGGGAACTAGGGTTGTTTAGTCTAGAGAAAAGGAGGCTCAGGGGAGACCTCATTGTTTTCTAACAACTACATGAAAGGAGGTTGTAGTGAGGCAGGTATCAGTCTCTTTTCTTAGGTGACAAGTAATAGGATGTGAGGAAATAGCCTCAAGTTGCCTGAGGGGAGGGTTAGATTGGGTATCAGTAAGAATTTGTTCACAGAAAGAGTGGTTAGGCATTGGAACAGGCTGCCTGGGGAAGTGGTGGAGTCACTATCCCTAGAGGTATTTAAGAGATGTGTGGACATGGTGTTTAGGGACATGGTTTAGTGGTAGACTTGCTAATGTTATGCTGATGGTTGGTCTTGATGATATTAAGGGTCTAAATGATTCTATGATTCCAATTTGGTTGGTTAAAGACTTTCCAATACAGGTTTTGGAAAGCACAGAGAAGTTTTCTTATTTGGTTAAACTAAAAATTAATTTATAGAGCAGTTCTAGTCAGTGAGAATGTAACAGGTTTAACTGTAAAGCCAAAGTCAACAAAACGTGGATTACGGAAGACTCACTGTTCTATGTCATGGAGTCTTAAAGAGTATCATCTTCATTAACAACTGCCAATATTTATACCCAAGAGCAATTGGAAGAGTAAAACATATCCTTAGAAGCACCATAAATTACTAGGAACTTGTTAAGGCACATCTCAAAGCCCTCTGAGACAAATATATTTGTCTAGTACATAAGCTTATGTATTTAAATTTTTGTTTGTTTCTTTTCTGTGTTAATTGGATAATGCCTATTCTCTCACCTTTCCTTCTTCTTGTTTTATGTGGGTGTCTGGTGGTGGAGAGCTTACTCTGCTATGGCTTGCTTTTGTAGATGGCAGAGATTTTCCTGGTTTTTGTTTGACTGACTTATCTTTTTTTCCTGAAGCTGATGTAGTAGAAGGAAACACAGTTGGAATATGAACAGAAGGGATGTTCAGAACTGTTGCTAAGACAGGATCTGTTTCATCATCTAAAAAAGGGAAAAGAAATATTTTAATGCAATTAAGTTTCATAAATGTAGTTTACCACATTCTATTTTTGACAATATTTTATACACTAAATTTTATCTTTGAAATAATAAACTCAGTGGAATAAGACAGAGGGACTGAATATATGAAATTATTTGGAAAATTTCTCCACAGTGGACTACTTGTCAATCTAAAAGAAATCTTGAAACTTGTTTCCCATAGCTTGTCATTGGTCTCAAAAATAGAAATTACAGCTTTGTTTTTCTCTTTTACCTCTGGAATACTTATATACGTGGAGACATTTTGAGTCTAGCATCTAGGATAAGGTCGCTGTTATTATGCTTTATCACAGGCTGATGGAGCATGGACTGACTCCAGCAGTTTTGGACTCCATAGCTCTATTTTGCTAAAATGATTCAGAAAGATTCTGTTGCTGAGTCTCTCTCACTTCTTAAAAGTCAGTCATTAGGGCAGCCTGCTAAGCACGCTGACAGGAAGTACTCATGTTGCCTTCCAAAACACTGACTTGAAAATAATATTAATATAAAATCAGATTTTATGTAACATATTTTTTGTTTCAATGAACAAATATTTCTCCTTAATCTGAAAAACCCAATCAGCTGTAACCCTAATCCTTTTTTTTTGACACATTTTTTTTAATCACTTCCTCTTGCTTGAAGGCAACTTAAGTCCCAAGACTACAATTCATGGAATAGCACCTTGTTTTCCATCCAGATAATTCAGGCAATTGAATTCCTGTCTGCTTTGGAAAATTTGTTATCCCAGATGGAGCTATTTATTATCCATATCTTAACCACATCCGTATAGATAAAGGACTGAAAACGCGAGTGAGCAAAACATGATGCTCAGAAAACAGCTTTTTTAAAATTTAAATAAATACAGCAAGCTTGATTTCCTTAGTAGTTTCTGAAAGTATGAAGTTTAATGACAAGTCAGTCATTTCAAGAGTGTCTTCAAGAAGACTTCCAAAAATCCTTTTTTATAAAATCCTTTTGATTAAATTACTTTTTAATTTTGCTTATTCCAATGTTTTTTAATGTGAAAACTAATAAATTAGACAAAGAAGAGTTAACTAACTCATTGACAAATTGCACGCCAAATTGCATTCAGATAAAGGGGGAAGAAATGCTTACAGAAGTGTGCTAATAAAACCATTCCAGTATGAGCTCACTATTTTCTGTAATGCAAATGAAGTGTTAATATATCTTCAGCTGAACAAGACTGTATTTATGGTTTCCAGAAATGTTTTGGCTTAGATGCTTTTAGCATTGCAGGTAAGAAAATGCAGAGCCCACATCAAAAATAAAATTCTAAACTACTAGAAAGACTGTCTGTGTGTTCTGGAACAGTTGTCTTATAAATGATTCTGGATTTATGGGAACTGCAAAGGTGACACAAAAATCAACAATCTAAGGCTAGAAGAAACTATCATCTAGAAACTATCACCAGGTGATAAAGTCATAATTAGAAGCCCTTGGAAAACAAGCCTTCCACCTCGGGTTTTAAGCTAAGCCTTTAACCTCAGTTTTTGTGTTGGTGCCAGCATTAGGGAAATGCACCATTATTTCAATACATTTATGACCTTTAGCTGATAGGAAAATTTAGATCAGCATAAGGATTTTTTCAGTCCTCATTTTCATTAGCTGATACGTGGCTGACACATGCATCTGATACTTTGTTAGGTGGCTCTGTTTTCAGGTGCTGACATTTATGCTGCGTGACTTTTATGGTTCACTGGAAGTCTGAGGAAAGATGAACAAATCTGTTCTATTTGTAATATGCCAGAAATAAGTTCTCAAATAATTATATAAAATTGGAAAGTTTAAAATTCTCCATGGCAGCCATTGTGATGCACATTTATTAGACAGCCCGACTGTTTAATAAAAAAGCAGTAGTACTGATCTACAGGTGGCTAATGAGTAGAAACAGCTGACCAGTAAACTAGGACAGAAGTAATTCTCTACCAAGAAGCAGGATAGTTGACATGAAGGGCTCTGAGGCAACTGACCTTTAAAAACATTAGTGAACATGATCTATCCTTTCAGGTTAGTCTAAATATCCATGTGAACACTGCAAATTAGGTATAAGCAACCTCTTACATTTAAGATGGCACTATCAAGCTCCCATGCCGTGAAGTGGAGCACTATCGGTTTCAGATGACACTTTCCAGAGTGCTGAATTTAGGAATAAAAGCTGTTATAGGCTCTCAACCCCTAAGGAAATTTCACCTACTCTTTTACTATGGTTGCCCTGAAAAATAAGAACTCTTTGTTTGAGGGTAACAAAGACAGAATAGATTGTTGTGACTGAGGGAAAGTGTCTTTAGAAGTCTTGAGAATGATGGGAAATTCCAGAACACTGTCAGAGTAAGGAAGGTTTCTTTCCTGCTGAAAACAAAATCAGATCTCCAGCACTCGGAGTTGTGCTCTCAGGATTTCATCCAGGCACAAAGACAGGTGCAAAGGTTATATAATACCCTGATGTGAAAGTCCCACAAGTGCTCAAGCAGTGCATCACAAAGTGATGAGAAGCTTACTCCTAAGTCAAAAGTTAGATTTTGGTCATGCTAGAGAAAACAATTCAGAACTTAAAAGTTTGTTTAACTTAAACATTATCAAAATTCAACCAAGAAATAAAAAAGATGTGTAAAGCTGACAAACAATCTGGGGATTTTTGTCATCTTAACTTCAAAAAGGAATATGGAAGATATAAAATGAGAAAAACAAGAAGAACAGAGAGAATTACAGAGGTTCCAGAAAATAATTCAGTAACACAACTTAACCAATCCATGGGGAGAAACTACAGATTACGTGGCATACCATTCTACATTAGGGATGGATGGATGGATGGTGTATATGAATAGCCTAAGCCAGAGTTTTTCTGGTTAGAATTTTTCTAAGCACTTATAATGCAAATGCCCACAGGGGAATGTAGGCATAAGCAAGTGATTGTAGGAGAACTGCAAACAGTCAAAGCATACCAACCAGTCAGAAGTGCTGCAGTAAAGCTCAACATGGCAAGGATATTCTAATGTAGAACAGGTTGCTTATGGTATATGTGAAAAAAAAACTGAACATCACCAGCTAACAAGTAGGTGTTTAGACACGTCTCATGCCAAAATACATGAGTTTTCACAGTCAACTACATTGTGGATGCTATCTTTGCTCAAGTTTAAGAAGTCCTTTTTTAGTAATTCATTTGAAAAATGTATTGGAATAATTAAAACTGAGTGTATAGTTGAATGGTTTACCACGGTCCACACAAAGATGCATTCAATTAAATGTTTTCATATTTTAAGAGCTGAAAAAAGCTGGGATTATTTTCTGATCAGAGGAGGGTTTCACTTTTATTCATATGATGGTTTCAGTGGCCTTTCAAATGTAATGGAAACAAAAAGCTCTTGGTAAAAGCAGACGCTATTTTCACTGTGGTTTTTTGAAGCAATTGCTTCCAGTTGGTGAATGTGTTTATTGAAAGGCTGAGAGAAATCCCTCATTATGACTGCACAACTGTAGCCTAGAGTCCAACTCCTAACATAAAATGAAAGTTCCATAATCACCTATGAGTTAACAAAAATATTATTTCTTGGAAAACCAAGAAGACTCCTCAGCAAATCAAATTTTCTTTGGCTCAAATTAACTGGCTGATTTTGCTGGACTACTTAGTAACAATACTTTCAAGTTTCTCATTGCACTGCTCTATTTTCACAGTAAGTAAAAAATGCATGGAGACCTCCCTCCATTTTGAAATTTGAATCATAGAATATTCTTGACAATGTAATCTCATCTCAAGCCTTGCTGAAAATTCCCCACCATGTAGTAACAGCTGCTAAGAAAGACAAAATTGCATGCAACAAATTATTGAATAAGGGGTGTATGGAAAAAAAAAAAAAGAAGAAGAAAAATAATTCCCCCTATGGTTCTCAAATATCCTCTTCTATTTGCTTACTTTACCTGCTGTCTTCCCTGTAGGTCCATAATAGCTCAGGGACAGCTGGATTCCATTTTCTAAGGTGGCTGAAAAAGATCCAAACTTGCTCACAGCTTTCTTTTGATTCTTCATTTTTCCTTTAAAAAAAAAAATAATTAATTTTACAGATAGCAACACATACTAGAACCACCTGACCTGCAAACCAATGACTGGTGTGAACAGTGGCACCTTAAGGTGGATGACTAAGCTGTAAAATAAAAAAATACAGGGTGGGAAAAACTTTATAAGGGTGATAGCTGTGGTGCATTGCCTGTCATGCCACTCATACGGTAGTGTATAATAGTCAGTTTTGTATAATGTACCTGTGGCCTTTCATCTAGAAATTGCATTCTAATTAGCTATGTCTGTAAGAACATGTTTAACAGCAACAATGAGTGAAAAGTCTTTTTTAATTTAAACAGCAAAAGAGCCAAGTTCTAGAGTCAAGTATCCTGTTTCTCTCCCGTATTGGCTGACAAGAATGTTCAACTGCTCATTTCTATCACACAGGGGACTCCTGTTTACACAGAAATAAAGCCTCCCACTGGTGCCGAATGACTACACGTTGCTTCAGATGTTAACACATTGTGATTGAAAGTACCATCTGACAGACCCCAGAATGATACAGGACCACTTTCAGAAGGGCAGACAAGAAGTATCTCATGTGTGGAAGGGATGCAAATTTTCTATTCATCCAACCTACTAGTATTTCAATGGTGGCAGCTGCTGCCAAAGAGAGGAGCAGGAATAGGATGCTTTCTAACACTGAAGAGTAAAAGAACTAACATACCTACCAAAAGTTATACTTTTCCAACACTCTTCAGTTCTGCATGAGCAATCCCAAAGTGCTTTTAACAAATATATGCACATATTATTACAAAACACTTTCCTTCCTGGAACCACCCTCGGCTGGGTTCAGAAAGGATTTGGATTCAATACTTGTGTCAGTTAGCAACATGGCAACCAGCAACAGATATTGCTGAACTGCAGAAAGGATCTGTTTCCACACCAAATGTCTTGAGGAGGCAATAATGCTACAGCCATATGATCCGCAAAAGGAGATCCAGTTCAAAGGGGAAACTCTTCCCTTTCCAGGGAAATTTATTCTGGGCATAGTATACAAAATTCAGTTTGCATTCTCTTAGGCTTTCCCAGGCCACATTAAGATCAGGAGTCCACTACTAAAGAAGAGAATTCTCTTAAGGAATAGTGAATCTGTTCAGTGATTTCTCTGCCTCAGAAAGAGAGTGGTTTGCACCTGTTGTCCTGCACTGTGCTTAAGGTCTCTTCATGATGCTTAAGTCAGAAAACTGGATTATTATTTAGTCCTGTGTCTTTTACTGACTGGGTCCTCCTGTGATCTCAGATACAAAGAGCTGTCTCCCTACGTAAGTTAACATTCCACACAACACAGTCCACAAGGGTGAGGACAGAGGCTGAAGTGCCCAGTCTTTGCCATCTCCTGACTCAGAGGGTACAAAGACCAAAGACTCTTTCAACTCCAACTTGTTGGAGCTGTTCTTGATCTGCAAGTTTCCAAGATTCCCTGACAGATTATTTCAATTGTAAGTCTGTCTACTGAAAAAAATATTTCTACCTTCTTTGGACTTCTGATCTGGACAGTGAATTGTAAAAGAGATGGTAGTGGCCAGAAAAATGCACATTCAAATTTTTTTTTTTGATGAATGTTACTAATAGCTAAACATTTCACTTCCACCTTATGGTGGAAAAAACCTTACATTCACAGAGATTCTGATATATTTGTAATTTTGAATGATGTCTAATAAAATAAATTCCTGCCCACATTCTTCATTTGAAATTATGTATCTATTTGGAGCAACACTGATCTTATTCACCCTCTGTAATTAGGAATTTATTTTATGTTAGCTGATAAGGTTTGCATCCAACTACTAAATGTGTCAAACTATTAATTCTTTATATCAGTGATGTCAAAACACTAACCTGATGTAATTTTATGTTCGTCATCACTTTCTTGCACTTCAATTTCTGTTAAGTTTTTCTTGGGATCTGTGATATGAATGAAGAAATTGTGGTTGTCCTTTATCACTTTCAACTTAACCAAAGTTAGACCTGCAAGGCAATGGAATACTATTATTTCTCCCACCAGGCTTCAGAACTGACCTCTGTCCCCAAAAACCTTGCACCTGCAACTACAAGGTACGCAAAAAAGAAAATTGCTCAGAACTGGATTCAATTGCTTACTATTGGGCAAAGATGACAAAATTAAGGTTATCTGAGTTTAGATTGTCTGACTAAAAATTCAGAAGACTTCCTGACAATGAGGTCTGAAAGGCTGCAAAATAACCCTGTTACTTAGAAATGTTGCATTTGACTGGACAAATTATTGGGACACGCATTCTTGGAATATCTTGCACTGGTTGCCATTGAAGAAACAAATATGAACAGATTTTTCACCATTTCTAATTTTTGATACTTTATCTATCAATTGCTAACCTACTATAGCAAAATGTAAACTTTAGTGGTAATAGAGTCTAATATGGAATTATACGGTACGCTCACAATGTCTTTAACAGAATTTCTACTGCTGAGATGCGAAAAAGCATTTACGGATAAAGAAACTATGTCATCAGTTATTAATAGAGTTAAAGCAAAGCATAAAGAGTAGAAGACTCACCTTTTACAAACTCTATCTTCTCTACTTGAATCTGTCCTCCATCAGATGGGAAAAGATAGTGATTGATTCCAGACACTTGAATGAGACTCTCCCCCATGTTGTAGCCAAGAAACTGGAAAAACAAGTTTTAGACTATGGGTAAATGAGAAAGGCAGAAGCTGTGAAAGAGGTAAATGAAGGACAGATCATTACAACAGTATTTTTCTGAACATTTTTTTTAGACATTTAACTACTGTAATTATTGCTTTAGCAAATACATTGCATGTTATTCTTATATCCAAATAGTACCTCAGCTACTAACTGAAGTAACTTGTTCCACAAGAGTGCAGAATCTGGTCATTCAGTGGCACGGAGCCACCAGTGGAAATGAACAGTAGCAGTCTGGTGGCTTAACATATAATGAGAGGGATAGAAAAATTCTGGACAAGTGCAAAGAGACAAAGTCCAATGCCATGAGATCTGTACATCATGAACAGGACAGGTAAAGATTCAGATTTTCAGCCTCTAGATTTTGGATTTCAGACACTGTAAACCTGATTCTTAGATTGCTCTGCCTTCTAACCAGCCACAAATTGGCAAAACTTAGTTAAGCATACTCTGGCAAGTTTAGACTAGGAAGTTATATCTCTCTGAGTTTGAAGCTCATACTCAAGCAAGTTTAGACTAAAATATATTGACACAGGCAAGTCACTTCATTTGCAGTGCACAACCATCGTCTACATCTATAAAATGGGATTTCGTGTCACAAAGGAACTCTGTTGTACCTTATTTATATTCCTTAATTTGAAAGAGATGTGGATAGTGAAAGTAGGAGCTGGGTACAGAAGTACTTCCATGAATATGGATCTCCTGTTTTCATAGCTTTAGCCCCAGAAAACTTCAAGGAGAAGTAGGATATTATCCATAACTGTCATTTCCTGGTACTGAAATAATGAATAGCTTTTGGGACACCTAGTCTAGTACCTATGAAGATTTTCTTTGCAAGTCTATAGTTTCATGGTGTGTAGTGAGAAGGAAACCACAGGATGATGGTCTTGGATGCAAGGTTTAATATAAAAAGCAAATATAAATCAGTGCAAACTGCCTAAAAATTGTTTGGATACAATAGTGAAGAGTTCCCCTGGTAAGGAGTATCCCTCTGTTAGTGTAACAGGCAGAACGTCTTGAATTAACTCACTCCAAGAACATGAAATTCGAAACAGGAAATGGAAGAAACAGTGAATTCCTTTCACTTGATTTTCAATGTGGACAGCCAAAACTTCAGTTAGGTCTAGCAATGCCCAAGTAAGTGAATCGTAACAGGTCTCTATGTTCCTTTTTCCTACCCTCTCCCATGAAAGCCACATCTTCAGGCAAAATTTATCCCATGAATATATTATCCATGGTCACAAAACCACGATCAACTTATCTTTGTGTTATTGTTTGTCATATACATTAAAGAACATCCAAGTTAATTTAATAGTCTTGTGTAGGACAGTCTTAAATATCAGAAACTGGTTTTCAAAACTTTTAGGAAATGATCTGCTGTTAAAATGATGGAATTAAACAGGATGTAGTTAGACTTAATTTGCCCTGAACTCTAGTTTCACAACAGATAATAGCTTTGCTGTAATCTTGACTATATGTAAATAGCTGACACTCTCCTAAAGTGGTGCAACAATATGATTCCTTACCTTATACACTTTCTCAGAATGTGTTTCTGGAATGCTGGGATCCTCCTCAGGTTCAGGGGCTTTTGCTGTCTCATCTTCAAGTTTCTCTTTGGAAGATTTCTTATTGGAACCTTCACTTTCTACACATATTGCTGTCTCCTGTCTTTTATTTTTACCACCCAAATTTTCTTTTTCCACTTTTTTTTCTTCCTTAAGTCGTTCTTCCTCTTGTAATCGATTCTGTTCCTCCTTCCAAGCCTAAATTAAATTTTAGAGTTCAAATTACTGTGGTTCTCTTTCTATTTCACAGTATTTCACACGTGCATGCTGAAAAGAGCATCAGTAAACAAACTCAAAAGAACATTGGTTCTTTTGGTCTTTTACTCACATTTTTCAAACTTGTCTATAGTTTTACAATATTACATACTTTATTTTGCATAAAATGACTCATTCAACTCACAGGATCAGTCATTCTTGACAATAGGAGACATATAGGATTACTATTTGTATCTTACACATTCAGTCATAAGTGAATTATTCATTTTGTTTTTCACTTGTCCACAATGTTTATGACTATATCAGAATGCATCACTGCATTAATTTATTCCCAAAGTGTAACTGTAAGATAAACTGATTTCATTCCTTTACAGAAAGAAGAACGAGGTATCAAGACCAGAAATACCAATCTGTATCAGAAAGACAACATGAGATATCTGATATTTTCCAGTATACTAAAGCACTGAAATCACTGTGGAAGAAATGGTAAGCATTCACAACTACAAGATAGGCATTAGCCTAACCTGAGCTACATCAGCTCAAGTTGAGTATCCAGGATCTGGCTAACACCATTTCACATCTACATTCCGGTGTTAGTACTTAAAGTGCAGAGCACTACACATTGTAAGAAAGATCAGATATACTATGGCTGTGAGAAGTCAAAATAAAATTAAAAAAAATCAGGGGAGTATATTAGTTAAGCTAGATCTGTGTAGTGTAATGGATAGGGCCAAGTCTATATAAGTCTACAAGAACAAAAGCGTATCTTTCTGGCAAATCAGTGTTATGTAATCCATTTCAGAAACATACATATTTTTGTCTCACCTTAAGAGAACCTTCTCTGATAAAAGGACTTTCTTCACTGCTGGATTGAGATTCTGGAATGGTCTCCATTATGCTCTCAGGTCTTGATGTGCTGTCTTTGAGACAAGAAAGGGGATTAAGTGCAGTCATAAATACGTAAAAATTGAATAATTTAAAAAAAGAATGGAAAAATAAATAAAAAGTAGTGTGAGTAAAACATATTAGTAAATAGTATAATACATAAGTATAAAAGTAGAATAAAGCAAATGTTAAATAATTTTAGAGATAAAATAGAAAGGCTATTCAGATTAGAAGAAATTTATCTCACAACTAGTATTAATTGGTATTCATAACTGGGGACCATATATTCCTTTGGTCAGTTTGGGCGAGCTGTCCTGGTTGTAACCTCCAGACTCCTTGTTAGCAGGGTAGTATGAGAAGCGGACAAGCATACTATGCAAGCCCTGCTCAGCAACAACTAAAACATCAGTATGTTATCAACATTATTTTCCTCCTAAATTCAAAGCACAGCACCATACTAGCCACTATGAAAAAAATTAACTCTATCATAGCCAAAGCCAGCACAGATAGCTAGATGGGTACAAGTTATGATTTAAAAGTCAAAACTGTTCTTTTGGTTTCCAAACCATATACAGAAGCATTAAGTAGGTTAAGAAATGACAATCCTATTTTTGGAAATGGTAATTTTTAGTGCTAGAAGGTTTCAAGTATATTCTCAAAGCAGGTGAATAAAGCAAAGACTAACAAATCATTGTTAATTCCATTTAAATACACAAATAGAGAATTTGGACAAGAGCTCTCTTTTGTGAAAATGTGTTTTCAGATTCTGTTGCCTGCTCAAAATTCATTGTATGAATGGCTTACAATTTTCACTATCCAAAATGTTGCTTGTAACTAAAGCTTGCTCTGCAGTCTAGTCAAATCCAGTTTTAGCTTCTAGTTCACAGCTTCTCACTTTCATGCTGCCCTTTTAAAAATGTTTTTTTCTGAACAGTGATGCCAACTTCAACTACTGATCATCTTTACATATGGTCAGTCATCTAAACAGGGATTCATATTTGTTTGTAATCCTTAGAGTAATTCCATTAAATAAACACAGGTATTGTAAATATAAATTTACATTAAGAGCCTCAGTTTGCAGAATGAAGGATGATGCAGAATATTTAAATATATGTATTTAATTCATTTTGAAACGTGTTTATGTCTATACAGATGACAAGGTTAACTTATGAAAAATATATTGGATTCTACTCTGAACAGCTTTGAGTCTCAACACTTAACACGAAGAATGATTTTTCTACAATAAAACAGAAAGATACCCACTTGTGGCTTTCTTAGGGAAGCCAGTTTTTTTGACAGCACATTCAGAAAATTCAGAAGATCCTTCTGCAATGCCTTCTGCCAGTTTAAGAGCCTCTATTTCCCTAGCTAGCTTCTCTTCTTGGTATTTGACTTCTTCTTCTTTCACCCAGTCTTCAACTGAGTTGGCTACCAGCTCAAGATAGTTCCTGAAAAACACAATATTTATCTACGTACCGTAACACAATTTCCACTCATATGATTTCAGGTCAAACAAAATCACTTCGCTTCTCAGTTTCTTATACAAATATTATTCAGTAACTGTTGAGAGAAGGATTGTGTTTGACAGGGTTTCTCTCATTTTTCTTTTTTTCTGTTTAAAAGAAGGTGGTATTTTTGCCCAGATGATATATGCTTAATCTCTTTCACGTTCGGGATTTTGGTTCTCCTTTCTGCAAAGTGATACTAGAAACCTGTTTTCTAAAGAATGCCTGCCATCAAAGAAAATCCAGAAAGTCAGAAAACATATAGACATTCAGTTTAAGAAATGTTGAGACCAATTTTGCTCTTCACTATTCAGTCAATATTGAACAGTCACTTGGATGACTTATTTTCTTGGTAGCTCTTGATTTATATCATCTTTTAGCATACACTTCATTTGTTTGTTCAGCAACTAAGGAGGTGTTATTCTATTTAATTCCTAGCTCTTCTCTATCAGTATGACTGGAAAGGCATTTAGAAATTGTCACCCAAATCCATATTAGTGAATCAATGCACTGTAGCCTGGCATAAATTAAGAATATTGATAATTAACAGCCGAAGTCAGCACTGAATGATAAACTGATCCAGAGTTTGCAGCTGGCATCTGTACTTGCATTATCTCATCTTCCAGTGGTATCTGAAACAACTACTAAAATAGTTCATTGTGGACAACTGCTTTCAAGGTAGGATGAAGTCTGAAAGTCATATATGCAGTTGCCGCTCTACCCCTTATTTGGAGGACTACCATAATTCTTTAATGTAAGATTCTTCATATGTGCAGAAGTAAAAGGGGCTAGTATAGAGTGCATGAGATTCAGCTGTTACACCTTCATAATGTTTCTCATTCATAAATTCAAGACAATTCAACTGTGTTCAAATGCTCTGTATGTATCTGCAGTTTTTGTTTGTGAACATGTAGGCAGCACAAGCAGTTCTTGACCTCATGACAGTTTCAAATTTCTTACTGTAGCATTACACTGTATGTTCAAGAGATTTAATATGTATGCTACCTACACAGG
The DNA here is from genome assembly GCF_964034855.1 of Anser brachyrhynchus. Lineage (NCBI taxonomy): Eukaryota > Metazoa > Chordata > Aves > Anseriformes > Anatidae > Anser > Anser brachyrhynchus. Next base: position 101,429,498 of record NC_137694.1, read on the forward strand.
CTGGAGATGTACAAAGTTTATGCACAGCTTAAAGATACCCTAGTCTCTCCTGCCTCCTGCAATGTGTGTGGAGCCTGCTTTGAGGTACCTGCATGGAGGAACTGTTTATCAAGTATTCAGTAGAGACAAGACAACTCTGCTTTTATCCAAAGAAAAGTGAACGAGGTAGAAAAACAAAGATGTTGAAAACAAAAGGCAAAACTAGTCTGGACCTAGAGTTGCCAGTACTGGAATAACTTGAAGATGAATATATGTTATAAATAAAAATGAGATTATTCGTGTGGAAAATATTCTAGGGCAATGAAACAGTCATTCAAAGTCAAAAATACACATTCTATTATTATGTATTCTGATGTCACTACTGCCAATGTCTGACTCAGAATCACTTCTCAGAAAGGATTATTTTTTCCAGTAACTTGTGTAATGTGTTTACTATGAAACAGTAAACAAATGTCATTAAGATTGAATTTGAGAAAAAGAATAGTAGTGATAATGTTGGAATTCAATTGGCTTCCTGATAAAGTGGTCACTTCTATCCAAAATCAAAATGTTTTGTACATATGTATCACTGTAGGCATAAGCACCCATGCCTTTGGACCCTGCTTGTAAGTAGCATCCATTGGATGTCACAGGTAGCCTCCTGCTGCCTACCCTTTGAAGGGCACAATTCCTACACTTTTGGATGTTCTATATGAACTACAGGACTTGATATCCATAGGGAAGAAGGAAAAGTTAACCGGAATATCCAGGACCAAAACCAACTCCAAATCAAGTTGCTGCAACGTAAGAAGTTAAACTTCTGTCTTGCGTGAGAATTTAGCATAACAGGACCCACTTGTAACAAACTGGTAGTCATTTCTCAAGTATGCAGGTAACAGAAGTATATTCTGGAGAGCAGCTATGAAAAAACCCTGCAAAGTGGGAATCTGATCTGTAAGATGTCACAATAAAAAAGTATCAAGTGAACACACACCATAACAAAGAGATAGTCAAGTATCCCTCTGTGGTGAAAGTGTGACTCTTAAACATAACCCAAAATTTAGAATAATAGTAATTTTAATAAAATGTAAATTAATGAATAGTTATTAAACTCATCAGGATCCAATACTTAAGTCTAAGTATAATGTATAATTATTAATATAATTATATATATGAATATAAGTATAATATGATAATTAGTATAATTAAATTATAAATATAAATTAAAAATATATTTACAATATAAGCATAAAGGTAAAATACCACTAACACTGAAACTACATTAATAAGTAGGGTTTATGACCGTGTGTGGCAACTCAACAAGATCTGGAAGCTAATGCAGGCAACAGCTTGAAGCACTCCAGGTATTTAAAGGCTCTCTTTCACAGAAGTGTTATGTTGCTTGGAAACATACACTAGCAAATATTTATGATGCTTTGTCTGGAAATCTGAAATGATCTTTAGAAAAAGGCTGAATAAGGTCAGAAAACGTGCTCATTATTTTGCAGAGAAAAGGCAGGTATAGATGACACATAACTGGATGAAATGAGAGCCTATAGCTCCTCATTGATACTAAGTAGCAGATAGAGAGCACTCATGGTGAATATTTCTCCAAAAGAACAGTAAAACCAAACCTTCTGGTTAGCTCTTACGCCAGTTTCTTTAGGAATGCCTTTCTGCTTTGAAACAGAACGCTGTGAGCAAAGCTGGCATGCCCCATGCAGAAGCTATATTTAATGTCTAAGCCTTGTTTTCAGTATATCTGGAAGAATAATAACAAGAAAATATATAGCTAGACAAGCCTCAACAGAATTATAATTCATCTGCCAGAGAGCATGCGTCATTCCTTCTCTGGATGCAAAATCATTTAACTTTTGTTTTGCAGGATTCAAGAGCTCTTCCCATCTTGCAACTAGCCTTGAATTGACTATTTCAATGCCCTTTCAACATGAGCTACCAAATTGTTTTAGGACCCCATAGATGAAGAATTATTTTTTCAAGGATAATTGCTTCCTGAGGAGGTCTTGGTCATCATTATCTGCTTCTACAGATAATACAACAGTAGGTCATTAGGATGAGGTTATTCATGTAAACACCAAGTGACGTTAGATATACTAGGGGATGTGACCTGGTCTCCAGTGTCATTTCAGAAAAGCATGGGTCTCTGATGGTCTCAGATCTGCTCACCCTGTGCAGACATCTCAGACACAGCTGCTAAACTGGCACCAGGTGTTTATGTTCAGGAACTTGAACCAGTGCGTAGGGTATAGGAAAGATATCTAAAGAAGGGTGGGAATAATTGGAAAAGTGAACAGGTCAGGGATCCACCAGTATTATTTTGTACAATGGACTTCATTTGACACTACTGACTGTCTGCGTCTATCTGAATGCAAGACCTGCATTTACTTTAACAGATGATCTTTCACTATCTTTGGGGTACATTGCAACTGTTAAATACATGGGAGAAAAAAAAAAGATTATCCAGACAGACCAGACATTTACTGGATTTAATGGAACAACCACAAAACAGCCATCATTTTCTCCAAGAACTTCCAGTTTCTGCTGGTAAATCTCTCCTGACTCTGGTCTCAGTCAGTGCTAATCACAACAGCCTCTTTTCACAGCAAATAATTTAAGTGCAAATGACTAAAAAGCTGAGACTGACACATGGAGATCCTTGACTGAGAGCAAATATATGACACGCAATACAAAATACATCTTGAGGAAGACATATTTTGCCTATTTAGCATTCAAGCCTATTAAAATATATAGGTACGCACAAAAATTATTTTAAGATTCCAGTATTCTGATAAATAGGACACCTCACTCAGAAAGTGATGCTTGCTGACAGATTTGTGAAAAAAAATTTGTCCATTGGATAAGTTGCTTGCAACTCTATTTGATAAATCAAATCTAATTAAATCACAGTGCACCACTGTGATGAGGTTAAAGCTAGCTCAGGTATCTCTCCATGACATCATAGCCTTTTTACACATCGGTACATGGACACATGTGGACACATGTTCTACCTGTGATCAATAAGTTGGAATAGCAGCTGGATATACATCATCGTGTATACTGCTGCTTCAGTGAAAAAATGCATTCCAAAATACACAGGTCCACTGGCAAAAGCTCGAATAATAGCACACCAAGCACTTTCATACTTCTTACTGGTGAGCAGATAGTGGCAAACAATTAAGAAGAATCTGATATTGTTAGAAAAAAATATTCTAATATTGACAAAGGGCCTCTAGCTTTTCTTGAAAAACTTTCCATGACAATGCATGATTTATGTAAACATAGTTGAAAAAAGATAATTAAATTTTTAGACAGTTTTCTTTTTGACATCCTCCACCTCAGCATCATTTTCTTGATGTGCATATCCATAAAATAACTGTGTGTGTATGTATTATATTTTTATAGTATGTGATAAGCAGTTACATACACAGTTACTGCATGGTTCTCCTCTGAAAAGCTTTGTCTCATCAAAAATACTTTGATATAGTACTGCTCTCCACCTGCATGACTTGCTTTCTCATAAATATAGTTACATCATGGTATCCTTTCATTTCAAAGCTTTGTTCCAAGCATGGCCATGCAGACAGACTTTAATTGAAAATGACTGTGAATGAGATATGAATAATAAAATTAATTACCTGAATCCAACATTAGAGTGTAATGCAACATCCCAAGTCTCTTGGCATGAACGATACTGATTCATAGGATTGTGAAGAACCATTAGTAAAGAGTTATCTTGGGTATGATAAAAGCAATCAACACATCTATACTCTTGGGTTGCAGTATACAGAACCTGAAAAGCAAAGAAACAAAGGTACGTCCTCCCTATATACAGTAGTATGTGCAGATGGTATGCAGCAGAGCTTTTAGCTGGTACTTCTGAGGTACATTGGAACTTCACTCTTCCTTCAGGATGTACGCAAAGCACTTGGATTCTAGCAATCTGAAGTGTTCGGGTATGTGGAAACTGAACTCCATTACTATCCATATTGAGAATAGGTACTCACTATCCTCCACTTTTGAGACTGACCATGAATGAAAAATATCAGCTAAAGAATAAAATCATTGTTTATATCTATTTAAGATTTAAAACCAAGTGTTTAAATACATAATGAATAAAAGCAGAACTATTGTGTAGCAGGTAGAGAAAAACTAACTTCTGTTAAGTTAGTTTGGTATCCAATTTGCTACTCTATGACCTGTACACCTCTGAGATTTACTGTGTCCTATATTATTCCACTCTCTTCTGGACATTCCCTCACTTTTCAGTGTTCACATTGTCTGCAGGCTGTAACTTATTTTTTAGTTATAGACAGAAGAAAGTTTTTTTTACAGAACTATTGAACTGAAGTAAAACTGAAGTAATACTATGACAACAAGTATGATTTAAATATGAAAATCTCATTACCAGCTGGTTGTAAGAATTGTGCTTAGATGTGACATTTAGTATAGGAAATAAAGAAATATTATTACCAAAATATTGTTGTTTTCTGTTGCAGTTATTTTATATCAGTATCTTTTGGCTAGATTCATTAATTATTGACAGTTCAGTTAGTATTAGCTATTTACCTTGCATAAGAAGGAATTCCCCATGTACTGAAATCTGTGACCAGACATGCAGTGATGCTAAAGTGGTGCTGAAATAGCAGCCTTTCCTCAATGCTTGTATAGCATGTGTGAGGATCAAAAACAAATTGAAGCATGTTAAGCTCAAGGCAGCACAGAGCTTACACCTCTCCCAAGAGAATGCCTATCACCTTATGCCATCTATACCTGAACTTATCTTTCATATTTGTTTTTCTGTCTCACCACAAGAAGAATTTTGGTCTTTAGCTTGCAAGATTTCTATAAATGAATCTTGTAGCCCTGAGAGGGTAAAGCATGATTATGACAAAATTTTCTATTTGCCCATAAAACATATGCTGAATATGTACTTGTACAGTATGCTGCTACATACAGTGGACTAACAAATCCCATAACTGTCATGGAAGATCACCTCTAAGAGTAAGATCATTTTTTTTTCCATCACGCATTTAGTTAAAAGACTCATACAAAAAAGAACAGCTGCATTGCCGCCAAACCACAAAATAAAAAACAAGTACAAACTTCAGTTTCTTGTTTGAAATTTAAAGCAGCTGAAGAACAACGTGTTTTGGTGAAAATGTATCAGGGATAAAACTGAACCAATTCCACTACTAATTCTTTGTGAAGCATTCTGATGCATGACTGTATCTATAACATTGTCAGTTCACAGATACCTGAAGAAGAACATGGGGTTGAAAATACTCAGCAAAACTCCAGTCTGTCAGACAACGCTTCTGAATCTTTTTTATTTCTTCTAAGTTTGTTTCTAGGCCATTATTTTCCAGACTCACCTCAAAATACAGCAAAACAAAATAATGAATATCAACATTTCAGTGCCAGTTGTATCAAGTTAACTGTAACCTGTTGTCTTAGTAGACAGCATCCCATGTTGCATCACAGTTAATTGCATAATGCTGCACATGTGTAGAGCCGTATGGCAATATTTAATAAAAACACAACTGCTCCCAAAGGTTTTTGCTTTTGTCTTTTCTTTATGGCAAACATAATTCATCTATTTTTATTATTAGGTTATATGTTTTTGAATGCTGTAAGTAATTATGAATATTTTGACAGGTCCTATGAAGTAATCTTAAAATTGCTATATTTATCCAGGGCTGTATGGCAGGCAGGTGTTTTTAAAGAAGCCAAACTACACAGTCTATTAGTTTGACAGTTTGGCAATTTCTCTCAAACTCTCATCCAAGTATATGAACCCTCGTATTCAATGAAACCAGTGTTGCCAGTAGTAGCTTCACCAAACCCCATCACCTTAGAATTCAAAGAAAGTGATTGCATAGTGCTTAAAAGATATGTCACTATTTCCCAAACATCACAAAATTGACATTCTCATGCAGCATTGCAAAGGAATCCACATCAACATTTCCCAGCATTGAACAATATTTTCTGTTGTCTCATACTATAGAGCACAGTTTAGTCCGCTCAATCACACTTGCCAGATCAGAATAAAAAAGATGCAATTCTTTGTTCAAAACAGGATCAGCCAACCAATTTCTTCCATCCTTATCATCTGTTTCTGCTTGTCCTGAAAATTGAAAGCAGAATTTTAAAATTGCTCCAGAAATTCCAGTCCTCAATGCTAAGATCAGAGTTCTGCAATTTCTTTAGCCTCCTCAATGAAATTGCCATCAAGTTGAAGCTTTCTTTTATGACACTAGTAAGCTAAATACATGATACACCTCTCCCACACTTTGAAATCCATGTACAACAACAAGCACCAAACTATTCAGTGAAAAAAAAAAAAAGAAAAAAGAAGTCTTAAGTTCCACTCAAATTTTCCTCTTGATCTGTCCTGTGATGGCCCTGCATGATCAAAAAGATTACAAATATTCTAAGTGTCCTCAAGACTCAAACGTGAAGAACCATTTTTCTGCTTACTACCTGAGAAATGACAGTTATTCCTTTGCACAGATTACACAAATAAGAGGTAAAATAAATTATTTTTATATTAGAATTTTTGAAAAAATGTGTATTTTAAACTTTACAGAATCATTGGATTTATAGAGTTCTATTTGCTACTGACAGATTACATCTGTCAAGGATCTAACTAGTAATTCTGATGAACTAGTTTGACTGATAAACTACCAGTATTACAATGGGCACCTGATATGAATAGAATCATACGGAGATTTTTACTTCTATATTCTCATTTTGTCTCTTTCTGAAATAATTTCATTTTAATAGAATTCTTTATGCCCTGGGTTAGGGCAGAAGTCACTAATATTTGATCAAAATTCATACATCAAGAAAAATTCTATTCTTAAGAGAAAATACTCCTGAAAGTATTTGTTCATAAATGGTTCATGAACAGCTCAGCTTCCAGACTGTTTCTCTGTACCTTTAGGCTATGATTCTCTGGAAAATTACATCTGTTTACTGACTGCCTTTAGAAGACTAAAGAAATCCAATAGCAATAGTTTTCTCTTCTTGGTATCTGTTTTTGTGCTGCAGAAGTGTTGAAATGTTGACAGCTGTGTTTGTAACTACAATATTTAGTGTTGTGTTTAGCAAAAAAGTAAAATAAACACCAAAAAATGTTCTGAAACTTCAGAAAAGAGGCAGATAAGAGGGATTCATTTTGTCCGCTCCAACATTGTAAGGAAAGGATCCCATCTAAGCTAATTGCTTATATAACCCTTCTCTTTCCCCTGGTCACAAAAAGGACCTAGATAATTAGCCTTGGCTAGACGCTTACTCTTAGACAGATAAAGTTAGGCCAGATATAACACATCCATTCTGTATATACAGTTTTTGTAGAATTTCTCTTTTGCAGAACTCTCAGCTTCATTCTTTCCTGTATCTTTGCTGCAAAAGCAAGTTTTAACATAAACCTGAACATACACTTCATTTTAAATAAGTTGCAAGCTCCACTGGTTTGGAACTTGGAACCGTCAGTTCTACCATATGTTAGCCTTATTTGCTGGTCTCACTTTCTTTGACACAAAATAAATATGGTTCTTCTTTACTTCTAAATTGGGCCTAAAATTTTGAATATCAAAACTCCATGCTGAATTTACTTGCATGTGAAAGAAGAGGGACACCTGGAAGATAAAAATGCAGTAAAAGATATGTATGCATGTGTAATTACCAAGAATAGCACTTTTTTTTTTTTTACCTCTCAACTTTTTATATCATCTTCTGGAGTCCTCATGTGTAAGGTATATATATTTTCCACTCCTCTTACTTGTTCAGTGGTAATCATCGAATTAACCTTATATACCACTTTTGATTTTACTCTGTGGATGCTACTAAGGTAGTAGAAATTCAGCTGCCATTATAACTCACAAGAACTTGCATTCAGAAAGGTATTTAAGCATGTTTTCAGTTAGTTTATGTCTCTAAAATGTATTTGATGTCACTAGCAACTAAACAGTTTTATAGTACACATTTTTCTACACATACCGTTTTAAAGAGTTGCTTAAATCAACTGTTTAATGTTGTCATACAAAAATAGCTAGTTTTTGTCTTTATGTAGTATTCCTATGTAGATAGTCAATGTGCAGACTATGCAATACTTAAAATTTGGTGATTTGTACAAGGAAGAAAAATCACTGCCTTGTAACAGCAAACGATATGGTAAAATAAATAGCAGATTCAAATTCTTCAGGAGTAACATAAATAGAGAGGTTTTTACCAGAGCCTCTTGGTGATTTCTCATTAAGCTTCGTTTCCATAAGGAAGAGTTGTCTCAGCTGTCTTGCAAACCTGGCTGGATTATCCCAAGGGATATAAGACACTTCAGAATCACCTCCAACCATAGATCCAGAGCTCTCCAGGAGACCAGAGTCACTCAGCCCAGTCAGCCTCAGGCTTTCAAAAGTAAACACTCTGAAGGCTCTTTCTACTTCAGCCCAACTCAGAAGTTCTATAAAAGAATTACAATCATTAACTGAAAACGTTCTTGTGGCTCAGCAGAAGATAAATAGAAGACTATGCAAGCATATTGTTCTTGGCAACTCTGCAAAAGCCAAGAACAATTTCCTTAATGGTATTGGATCAAATTATGTCAGCTACTTTTTACATTGCATTCAAAGTTGAATGTTTCCAAATTGCAAAATGATATGCCTAACTATTAATCCATCTTAAATGAAGTGCTTCCTACATCTGAATACGTACTGGCTCATTAACTTTATACAAATTATGTTGATTTTAAAGTACTGAGTAAACTTTACCAAACCAGTTAACAACTAGTTATTTTCAGCTTTAGCTCATGAAAAAGCTTCTATTATCTTTTTTCTTTTTTAAATCTGTAGCTTTTCAAACAAAGAACCAAGTGTTTTTTTCCTCTTCAGACAACATTTTACACAAAATTTGCACAGAAGCATGCAAGGTGCAAAGGCAATAACAAATGCTATTTATGGTTATTTGCATTGGTGTCCATACATTGATAATTATTAGAAGGACTGAACTTTAAGACAGGTAGTTCTGTCCCCAAATCATACACAGTGTATCTTCAGTTTGAAACATTTTCTCTTTGGAGTAGTTAAACATTGAACACCTGAAAATGTTGGCTATCTAGAGCAAAGTTAACAGTTGGGAGAGTTTGGTAATATAGTATGGTCTAGTGAAGACCATCAAGTTTGATATCCACCAGCTGGCAAGCTACAGCAATACAGAATACCTTAATAGCTAAGACACACCTTCTAAAAAAAAAAAACACCATACCAACAACTAGAAACAATGCAGCTAGTGTAAACTAATCCAACACATGGGATTTTGGGAATGAATAGCTGGGAAAGTAACTTCAAATACTGTGCCTTGTATGATGACATAACTGTAACAAAACGGATTTGAATGTTTATATTTCTTAGTAGTCATAGAATAAACTTTCAAAACTACCTAAGGGTATTTATGCAGTCTTTGGGATTGTTTCACAGTGTATGTCACAGTGGTATGCACATTACAAGAAAAGGTAACAGCATAAGTGATTATAGTTGAAGTAGTGAAGGTATTCTGCTGGTTTGATAGAGATTATCGCAGAAGCCATTTCATTATTAATTCCAGCAGGTTACAGAGAATACATTTTTAAGACCAGTTATTGTTCAATAAAAATTTTCTAAGATACATGTGCTCTTCCACCACAACAATGTTGGTAAATAAACCACGTCATTGTCTCCCAAAATGCATTGTGTCCTAAGATCAAAATAGCCATTTATACATTTTTTTTTTCTTTCTCAGACATAACTGTTTCTCTCTTATTAAACATGAATAAGTAATAAGATAGTTCTGAGATGCTGCCAGCTCTTAGTTATGCAATATCTAATACACATATTGCCTTGCCCAAGAACCATGAACCAGAAGTCTGAAGTTAGCCTAACTTGAATGGTAGGCCAAGGCATGATCAAGAATACAAAAAATGGGAAATTCTTCAAAGGTTTTAGGTAGCTGACAAAACTCATCACCAAATTCCATTTATTCAACAGAATCATCAACCAGAAGAAAAAAGAGGAAATTATATCAATGAAAAAAGAAAATCAGTTCACCACTAGTGAAATAATGCATGAGCTCATGAACACTGGCCAAGCGTTTAGGGTTGTTTACAGTCGAAGGAAGGATGAAATGGATAAGTTCCCTAAGAGGCAATTTATCCATCATTTCATGTTCAATCTTTTCTGGATTTAAGTTGTCTTGGACCTGGAACAAAAACCAAAGTACAAGAGTTAAAGTAAACTTTAACACCAGTGGATTTCTAAAAATTGTTAGAATAAATACATCCTTTTATAGGAAAAGATGTTAACTGTGCTTAAGTCAGTCGGATATATACTTAAATTTTGAGCATGTGCTCACAGTGCGTTATTGAATCATGGTGTCAGATATTTTGGGCAGGAAGATGCAGAAGAAAAGAACTGACAGAAGACATAAAAACAGATGTTAGAAGATATTTGTCTGTGCCAGATAGTCTCAAAAATTCTGGAATACTAGAGTAAATCAACAGAGTTCTGTATCTCTCATCTACACCAAAAACTAAACATTCTTGTTATTAATGCAAACACTGAAATCAATATAACGCTCTGTGTTTGTGATGTGTCCTCTGTCAGCAGCAGTAACCCATTGCTTCTTAAGCAGACTAAAGATGTATTAGTGTGTCTATCTCAGTAGGAAAAATCTAGGCTATGCTGTTCTCCTTTGTAAAAACACCACTCTACCCTTTCTAGTGCATGAGTATTCGCTGTCTGCGGACTTTAGAACTGATCATATATGATAGATATCACTATACCTTCAGCAGGTGTAATCGCTGAGCCAGTGTATCACGGTAATTAAATAAGAGAGGGTACTTGGGGGTTACAGTTTTTTCACTGTACTTAGGAGAAAAGTAGTCATAGAGATTCTGTTAAAAAAGAAAGATGCATTAAAAACCAATAATAAGACTTAATTATCATTTTAGGTAACAAATAAAAGACAACACAAACCTTTTTTTCACTCTCAGAAAGTGGAAGAGAAGGAAGGACAGAGGCTATATGATCTGCAATGCTATGATGTAGCCCATCTGCCCGGCGCTCTGGCAACACCAGACTAGGTGGTGTAAGGTCTTCTTCACTTGCAATAACCTAGTAAACATGGTATATGATAGCTTCACTACAGTATGACTGCTGCATAACATCCTTAAAACTAGCAAACAGATCCTGAGATAAGCTACATATAAGCTAAACACATATCCATACATTTTGTAAGGAAAGAAAAAAATTTTTTTTTTACAAGTAACAAAAATGCAATTCTGCATGTTAGTTTCTGCCCCAAACAGATTATAGAAAACAGAATTAAATGTGTTCTTTTATTACTCACTTTTCGAAGGATGAGAAGAAAAATATATCCAACTTGAAATGTTAAGAATTGTAATGATGAACAGAGATTTTGACTGCATTTCAGATGTTGGACCTTATCTTGAGGTTTTTTGCCTGAGTCTATTTTTGAAGTAAATAAACTAATTGAACTGAAATATTATTTTGAAAAGGAAGATTTTCAAATAATACTACAGAGCTTTACTAACTTGTAAATTGTGTCTGAACTCAACAGGAATCAGACCTGTCCAGCGTTAGCAGAGATACACACCAATTCTAGTGTTAAGTTTGCCGTAAGACCTTTGTACTGAGTAAACCAGTAAAAGTTTAGTATCACTGTTGCAAGATGTGAAAAAACTGTCACTGACTTAGCTACAAAATGACAAACTTTTCCTTATTTGATTATTTTGGATCTGTAGTCTTGGAAACACGATTTTGGGATAACACTGTATGTACAGAGTAAGCGTGCACAATATGAAAGGAAAACAAGGAAGCCACTTTTGAGTTATGATTCCTTTACATTTAACCTCCATGGTCAGTGCCTCTATGCATAGTCTCTTAGCTCCGTATGAAAGAGATGGATTTATTAATCTTTGATCAGTTCATTATAACAGGTCTAAGCTGAATTAACCACAGGAATTAAAAAAAATAATATTCCCACCTGTTCCAGCATGCAGTTCAGCATTAAGGGCACAGAAAAGTATTCCTCAGGAATCTGATTCAGCAAGTCATTGTAATATCTCATATCCATAGAAGCAGCCAAAACCGAAAATTCTTCCTCTGTTGTAAAAAAGAAAAAAAAAAGAATGTATTAGGATGGATTTATTAAAAAATGTCAATTTTTGTTACTGACCAGTTCAACTCCTCAACAATTTTTCTAAAAAAGATTAAAGTCTAGGACTGTATAGCTCTCATATCCAAGTGTGACTAGGAACAGTTAGAAAAAGTGATTCTCTGAAGAACTTATTTATCACCATTGCAGTTTCCAGAGACTTTCACAATGTTTTCACTAAGAAACTACTCTCACAACATCAAACCAGATTTGGCTTACTGAACAAATAGTTTCAGAGATTTGTGCTGTCAGAAGAAGGAACAGTAAGATTAATAGTGAACAGCTACAGGGCAAGTGTTTTAATCCTTTAATCATACCCTGTGACAAAATTACTGTTGGCAGATTTTCTTCTGCTTGCCCTTTTTTCTTTGAAGGTGTAACCTGTGGTGCTGGTTGTATCTAAAAGAACAAAGATAAAGACAAGAAAATCAGAAACAAATGAGGATTGCCGAATGTAAATAGGTGGGAAAAAACAATTTCATTTATCTTTTGCTATTTACCCTCTATCAGATGCTAAGCTTTTAAATGGTTCTTCCTAGGGGAGTCAAATCCTACCTGACTCTGAAAGGAACAAGCAATGTTGTTTTATGAATGCTTTAAATGAACATTCAGTAGCACTGCTATGGATGGAGTAATCCAATTTTTCCCCCAGCACTAGTACACATCCTACAAGCTGCTTTCTTGTGCCCACTTAAGCTTTTGTCCACCATGAACAAAGTAAAGGAACTGATCTGGAATAGAACTAATCATCTTTTTTGGATAGTTCACTGATCTGTAGCAAGACACAGTACCTCTGCAAGCATAGTGATTTTTCTAGGCACATGAAGGTGTCACCAGAAGTTATTTAAGTCATTTTTACACCCATGATACTTTATGCCAGTATCTGTATGATCCTTTAAATTTTCTTTTTTTTTTCCTCTTTCTCCAGTGTTTTGCCTTTTTTTTTTCTCTTCAATTTTTGAAGTTTTAAATGCTGAAGACAAAAATCCCGATTTCATTCACAAAAAATTACACATGGAGTGATGGTCCAAGCTGAATTTTTTAGTGCAGAATTAAAGGCAGATAATTCTATCCTATAGCTAATTATTTTCTACAGAAAGTGTGGTAAAGCAAAAAGGATCCTTGCCTCAGTTGCAGGTGGTTGTGTTGATAATTCAGGCACATTAATAAACTTGGTGTTTTCCAAGTAGTTACAATGCTGTCTTCTCCAATCCAGGCAGTCATACATTAAACAAGCAATACTTTCAAACACTGCAGTGCCAAGTGCAAGCTATAACAGAAAATAAGGTAAAAAGGATGAAGTTTGCGTGCAAAAGTGTCATGTAACTTAAGACACAAGAGTCATTAGTTCTCTAACAAGCAGATACACAGCTGTTTACAAATTTTCCAAGGGTATTTTTGTTTACTAATTCAAAATGTTTTATAGAGTAAGTCTAAGAAAACAAGGCATCCTCATCTCTATTTGCCTAAACGCTGCCATACCACAGTATGGACTGAGTGTTATCCAGCTGCTTCAGTTGTATACAGCTTAACTAATCTTAACAGTAACCATTCAAGGTCTGTTGTCTTGCAATTGAAATGTAGGTTATTTTTTGGATGGGAAGGAAAAGGCAAGGGAACATAAAATACTTCTTTTCTATCATCTGTGTACGTTTCTACTGGTGATCAACCTGCAGCATATTTGCAATGCCAGCCATTCTCCTGCCCTAGGAAGGATAAAAAAATAAAAATAATCCAACTAATCAATGTAATCTCATACTACTTCCTCTCTTTCTTTCTATTCCTCTGTTAGAGCAAAGAAGGCCTCAAGAACAGAAGAAAATCCATAGCTGTGCAAACAAAGGAATGTCATCATATCACCCAAACATCCAAAGGGAGAAAACTGTATCTACTGAAATCTGACATAGGAAGAGACAAGTTTACAGAGGTGGTGTACTGTGGTTTTCACCAAGGTTTTGGAGGAAAAAAAAAGTTGACACCAACAACTATTTTAAAATTAAAATGCTTTTCTACTGATACCAAACCCTGTTTCAGACCACGTGCCACACTCAGGTTTAAGTGGCTTTAGTGGCCATATTCTTCTTTTGTACAGCCTAAACATGTAATGATGGTGTCTAGTAAAACATCAGATGTCTCAATTTTAAGTTTCCTAAAATGAAGCATGGTGAAGAAACACAACTGTCATTAAGTTCTTAACTCACACTAAAAGCATTAAGTGACCCTTAAGAAGTATCAAGCATTTGCTTTCTCTAGATCTGGCCCTCCTTATAGCGCTTCAAAACAAACACCCAAATCACTGATCAGATATGGAATACTTGTTGCAGTTTTCATAACGTTTGAAGCTTAGAGGAGGTGTTTGGGAGAGGAGCCATATTTGTGAAAACAGAATTTTCAGAGTTAATATTTGTGCACCTTTGTTCTTCTAATTCAATGCTCTTTTGCAAAACTTTCCATTCATATATTACAAGAAATCATTGGAGCATATGAAAATTTCAATTTTAAAGTCTTGGAGTGTTTTTCATGCACAGTCTTTTAAACAAAACAAGAATGAAGTGTGACCAGCAGGTCAAGGGAGGAGATTCTCCCCCTTTACTGCTCTTGTGAGACCCTACCCAGACGAGTATGTCCAACTCTGGGGTCACCAAAATAAGGACACAGACCTATTGGAGCAAGTCCATAAGAGGGCCACAAGGATGATCAGAGGGCTGGAGCACGTCTCCTATGAAGACAGGCTATGAGAATTGGGGATGTTAAGTCTAGAGAAGAGAAGGCTCCAGGCAGACTTTATAGTGGCCTTCCAGTACTTAAAGAGGGCCTACAGGAATGCTGGAGAGGAACTCTTTATCACCAACTGTAGTGATAGGACAAGGGGTAGTGACTTTAAACTAAGAGAGGTTTGACTTAGATTCGATATTAGGAAGAAATTCTTCACTGTAAGAGTGGTGAGGCACTGGAACAGGTTGCCCAGAGAAGCTGTGCATGCCCCATTGCTGGAAGTGTTCAAGGCCAGGTTGTGTGGGGCTTTGGGCAACCTGGTCTAGTGGAAGGTGTCCCTGCCCATGGCAGCAGGGTTGGGACTGGATGATCTTTAAGGTTCCTTCCAAATCAAGCCATTCTATGATTATATGATTCTAATTTTTACAGAGTTACAAATAATGCAACCTGACACTGCTTAATAGGACAGATACAAAGGTTAGTATAATTACAGTTTTATGAATTTACTTCCTTGCTTTCTCCTCATCTCAGAACAGAATCAGATTCTTGTTGAAAGTTCTGAGTCTAGCCACCAGTGACTCTTGAACGAAGGAAAATATTTTTGAGAGCATTTTCCTTTATAAATATCTAAAATATCTTAAATAGAAATGACCTTCTGTATATAACAATATCATTTTTTGTAACAATGCCTAACAATTTGTCAAAAAAGTTCTCCTTCTGTATCTCTTGATCTTTCCATATGCAGCAAGATAGGACTCAAAGACTCGCCTGGAAGCCCACCAGAACAGATTTACTCTATCCACCTATGATTTCTTGACTTGCATTCTTCCCATCTGCTTCTTTAAAGACTTACAAATGTTCCTACTTCTTTAGAGCTCTGCTGAATTCTGATAAAGAAGAATGTGAAATTACAACTACAATCTGCTGGAACAATTTCAGTGACAGATAATTATTCTTTTATTTCAGTAAAGATACGTGCTTGTGGGATATTTAAGGGCTGCAACAGGACCCTAGAAGAGGTGATTACTGGATTTTTAAGATACACAGGATTAAAGAACTTCTTTCTCAAAATTGGCTTCATATTTTAAGATTAGATCAAGAATATAATGGTGAATAATGTTGTAAGTAGCAAGTCTACACCTTTCCACAATTGAGGCATTTTTAGTGAATGCCTTAAAAACCACTATGGATTTAGCCCAATTCAGTTCTGATCCCTTCAGGATCAAGGGTACTTCCTAGCTCACCAAATTGTTTATATACAGGATTTAATGTACTATAAAAAAGTGTTAGGAGAATGTAGTTTGTCCTTTAACCCTAATAATATAGACCACAAATACAGTAGGATAAATCATGGAATATTGCTTTAGCATGTTCTATTTTTCACTGCCACCACTGTGGATTGGAAGATTCTGGACCCTTTTACCTTGCCATACTTGAGATCCTAGGTTGGAAAAAATTTCTAACAGTTTACTTTGCTTTCTAATGCTCCTGACTCAGCAGGCTATAAAGAGTAACACATCAGAGACATGTTTTGGGTAGGACAACAAGAAGCAGTACAAGGTGTGCTAAAATAACAGCTTATGGTCAAAAAGCCCTCTTGCATTCATTTTCATTTGTTCTTGTGACTTTTCTGATATATATAGTAAGTAGACCTGGTGTCAGGAGAACAAAAACATATTTTTAATTTTATTTAGCACTGACATTTGACTCTCTAATGAACTTTAAATTGAACCTTTGTGAAGCCAATGAATAAATTTAGTATTTCGAACTGTTTTCAACTCTGCTGCTGTGGCCTACAACTTTAAGAAACTCCAGGGTAGGTACTTTTATTCAAAGGATTCCTCGTGAATACATGCTGAATATGCTTGTTGGATATATAGAAAATATTTTTTGTTGAAGATAACAAACATACTAACTATTTTGTTTCTGTTTCATGGAAGAGTAAGCTAAAATTCCTTCCAGTTCTAAATTGGTGCTAAATGTTACAAACCTCAAAGCATGCCACATGTTGTGAAAGCATTAACTACTCACCAGCATTTCTTTGTCAGACCAGTCAGAGGGAAAGGCATTCTCCTTAACCAGGTGATGAAGTCTGGCAACATCAAAGAGACTTGATCCATGCTTTCCACTGTTCAGAACTGGCTCTAGATATTTCCAAAACATTTCCAGATCTTTGACAGCTTCATCTTTCTTTCTTTTCTCTGCTTCAACATCTAAAATTTTAAAGTATTAGATAAATCACAGTACACTATCTCCATTCTACAGAAAGCACAAATTGTATAATAGTCTTCTATAAGTACTGTTAGAATATTCCCATTCTCATGGTCTCAGAAAAAATCTGACACCAAACTTTGGGTTTAAAAAACTCCACGAAGATAAAGCCTAAGTATGGCTAACATGGCATTTCTTTTAGAAAAACAAACACACAGAAATAAAACAAAAGAAAAACTTCACCAAAATAACAGCAATTAATGTTTGAAACCTAGGAAATATAAAAATATTTGCACTGTTCCAAAGCTGCCAGCACAAATTTAGACCAAACAGTTCATTAAGTATAGGATAAGCAAGCTTTACTATCAACATTTTGTTGAAGTGGAAAGTGGGGTTAAAAGGAGTTTAAGGTATAGCATGACTACGAATAGTGAGTCTAGAAGTTGTATAGCTCTCATTTTTATTGCATGGTGATGATCAATTTTCAAAGGTGCTCCAGGTACAGAGAAAAAACTTTCTCTCTTAATGCCAAACTTACAATCACACTCTGGAATCCAAGATCAACCACACTTATTATAGCCTAATTTTAAGAGATATAAGAACATGAAACCTGCAATGACTTGCTTTCATTTGGACGTGTGGGTGCTCAGCACTTCTAAAACATAAGCATTGAGGCCAAATACCACACTTGTATTTTTCCAGTGGCCCTATGGATTTAAACCAAAACAACCCCATGAGGCTGTGAACTCTTCAAAAAATGCTGACCTTCTTAAAGAACTCAAAGATATATATTCCTTGTGTAGTAGCCATCAGAAGTGATGGCCAATTAACTTATAAAATGGCCCTATCATAATTTTGAAGGTATGTACCGTAAGTAACTCCAAGCACTGGGCAGAAGATCTGGGAACTCTCTGCCAAAAGATTTTGTAGGTATAAGAAATTTTCAAGAGTTCAAGGAAAACTGAACAAGTCCTTAAAAAATAAACAGAATAAATACATTGAGGTTTACTACAAAGACAAGACACATCAGGATCAGGAAAATCCCTTGACTTGAAAATAAGTGGATGCTAAGTGAGGTGCACATTGAGAAGTTTCTTATGTGCTTTTCCTATTATGCTTCTTTTCTTATTACTTCTATTCCTTTCCTTTACTCTCTTCATATTCTTCTTCTCCTCTTCCTTAGGCATCAGTTCATGACCACTTCTGGAGATAGAATACTGGCCCAGATGGTCCTTTGATTTAAACTGTTCCATGCTCCTAACAGCTCATCTCAGTCACAGGACCATCTTTCTTCTTCCTTCTTTTTTCATCTGCTCATGAAAGATAAACTCTAATTCAGTGGCAATGTTCTCCTAACACACTCAGCTTTGAATGCATATCTTGGCAGTATAATCGTATTTAGACTGCTAGGTCATGGGTCATCCACTTCACGTTGTTGAATGGAAGTTGAGTGGCACTGTACTAACAATATTGCAGCCAAAAATTTCAGTTTTACAACAGAAGAATAATAATATTTTACTAACTCTACCCCATAGTTTAATACTAAAACACATAAGTGTATGATGCTTAGGTTTCCCCTTGCACAGAAACATCGTGGCTCTCTAGGATCAATCATTAGACGCTCTGTCCTTGAATACTGCCTCTCTTCTTCATTCTTGTGCCTATAGTACTAAAGCCTTTTCTTGCTCAAGTACATTTTCATCATGTAAACCCTCACAGAATAAATTAAAAGTTTCCATGAGTAACCCCAGAAGAAGATGCAGGAGTTGGGAGAAACTGTCAATGCAGAAGAAATGTGGCACAACCCCACAGAAGAACTGAATTCTCATTTCTATTACTAAAGAATTTGAAGTGAAGACGGTATTCAGCAGTACACTATATAATTTTGGAACAACAACAGCAATCTGTTATAATCATGTAACAATGAAATAATAGCATCTAGTGTATACTAATACATTGCATAGTGATTTTGAACCATCACTGTGGAAACAGAAGTCCTAGAATCACTAGGATGTGTCAGGTCACACATTTCCAGCAGAAACTGTCAGGCCGAGAGACTGGTCGAAGTTCTGAATATTAACTCTCAGAAAAGAGGAGATAAAAGTAGAGCTACTAGAGTGATTAGAAGAACAAAAACCTAACCATATGAAAGGTACTAGTAGTGCTTGACTTGGTAACATCACAAAATGAAAGCCAATAGGGCATGTAGGCACCTGAGAAGGAAAAGAACATGAAAGCTATGGTGCATAATCCATGGTTTAGGAGTACTAATGCCATGAACAACAGAAACGTTATAACACTATTGGATTTACAGGTTAATGTCTTCCTTCCTAGAAGTATATCTTTGTACATTACTGAAATGATCAGTTGTGATCTATTTCAAAAGCCATTCAACTAGGAAATAGTTTAACCTCTGCTCCAAGGCACAATTAACTATATCACTGGTGACAAATGTTTGCCTAATATAAACTTAAAAGCCTCAATATTCCTACTCAATCTACTTTAGTACTTCACCAACCTCTCCTGTAGAAAGTTTCTTCCTGCTATATTGTATTTTTATTTTTTTGTAATTTATACTCTTTATTTTCTATTCTAGACTTTTATAAACTTGAAAACTTTTATCGTATCCTCCTTTATGCCCTTTATCCTTAAGTTTAAAAAGATAAGGCCGACTATTTATTTTTTTTTTATTTTCCTCACAGGTCAAGTTTTACAGATCCCTAATAATTTTCTTTGTGATCATTTGGAATTTTCTGATTGACACAAATTTCTTATGAAATTTTAACTCACTGTTGAGTTGTATGATAGAATTACTTCAGGTATTTTTTAGGACATATTCTCATTTATAATCTGGAGATTTTTTTTTAGTGGCATAATGATACTGATGACATGCTCATTTGCGAAGTCAGCATGATAGCTTGACTCACAATGTGTCTTTTAGTTAGGTGCTTCCTAGCTTGTATTTGTACACACATTATTTTTGCATAAATACACTATACTATAGTTGTCCACATTAAACATAATATGCTTTTTTCCAAATTGTTATTCTCTATTCTGTCAAGAACATTTCGCATTTGAATCACGCCCCCTTTTTCCAATATTGATGATAATACTTTATAATACCAGAAAAAGCACAAATTCTCTTGACTCGACTCCATGCATCCTTCTGTTTTATAAGCCTTTAATAGCTACTCTACAGAAGCTAAGGTTTTCCAAGGAGGTTGCACCTACTATACATACACTTTCCTCTAGACCTATCTTGCTTACTGAGGGCCATGAGAAATAGCATTATTAAAATTCAAATATACAACACTAACTATTCCTCTGCTTAAAAGGTCAGTACTTAATTTTGTGAGGAAATTAAACTTGTCTGATATGATTTGTTCTTGAACAACATATAGAATCATAGAATTATTAAGGTTAGAAAATACCTCCAAGATCATCTGGTCCAACCATCCCCCTACCACCAATATTACCAACCCACTAAACCATGTCCCTAAATACCACATCTAATCTTTCCCTAAACACCCCAAGCGATGGTGACTCCACCACCTCCCTGGGAAACCCATTCCAATGCCTAGCCACTCTTTCTGAGAATAAATTTCTCCTGATTTCCAACCTGAACCTCCCCTGGCTCTACTTGAGGACATTCCCTCTTGTTCTGTTGCTAGTTATCTGTGAGAAGAGGCCAGCCCCCAGCTCTCCACGTCTTTCTTTCAGGTAGTTGCAGAGAGCAATAAGGTCTGCCCTAAGCCTCCTCTTTTCCAGAATAAACAACCCCAGTTCCCTCAGCTGCTCCTCATAAGACTTGTGTTCCAAGCCCTTCCCCAGTTTTGTAGCCCTTCTTGGGACATGCTCCAGGGCCTTGATGTCTTTCTTTGTAGTGAGGGGCCCAAAACTGAACACAGTACACGAGGTGAGGCCTTACTGGAGCTGAGTACAGGGATATACTAGCTGTTACTCATATATTCATTTCTTCTAACTGGTTGTAAATTCTTTGTTCCAGTATTTTCCCAGAAACAGAAATTAAGCAGATTTCAGTGCCCTGGCTATTTGTATTCCTTTCCCTCTTCCTCCCAGATCTTTTTCCACTATCTCACTTGTTCTTCATGAGTCTCAAGTATAAATGAGAATGGCAGGCAGATCTTTAAACTGAATGCAGTTTCAGTTAAACTGAATCAGCTGATCTGAAAACTTCTCTAACTTACCTCAGTACTACTCAGTTATTTTACCTATTTCTTTGCAATATGAAGTTGAATCTTTCTGCTGTCAGCATTAATTGTAGGTAGTTGTAACCATCACCTGTCTGCAATGGTATCTGTAGTGAAAACAGATTAACCCTCCACAACACACACGCCAACAAGAAGTACTTGCATTACTACTTATAACACTACTTAAATGAAGAACTACCAGGTATATTTACTTCTTTTTCACTTTATAAAGTTTCCTTATAAATAAGCAAATAATCATAGTTGTTTCATCATCTTCCCGCAGACTGAGGCTGAGTGGCTTGTAGTTCTCTGGGTCTTCCATCTTACCCTTTTTGAAGATGGAAGCGACATTTGCTTTCCTCCAGTCCTCAAGCACCTCTCCCAGTTGCCATGGTCATTCAAAGGTTGCTTAAGTATTCCCTGACCTGATTCTCTTCTACCAAGGGTGTATGTCCTGTGCTCCAGACCTTCCCTCTATCTCTGGGGTCTGTGATTTCTGAAGGTTATTCATGAACACCATCTGTTTTCCTTTGGCCATGTACCTCAGTAAAGTCTTACTCTGTGTTCTTGGTAACACCCCTCAAAGGTATTGGAAGGGTGCTATTAGGTGCTCTGTAAGCCTTCTCTTCTCCCCACTAAGCTAGCCCAGGTCCTTTAGCCACTCCTTACAGGGTGGCTGTCAGCTAGACTCATTCAAATTTATCAGTATCTTTCTTGTACTGCAGAGCCTAAAACTCTGGTCTCATGAGTGCCAAGTAACAGGGATAACCACTTCCATTGACCTACTGGCTCTGTTAATAGAGCTGAGTATGGTCAGCCATCATTGATGACTCACATTTAGCTTGCCGTCCACCAGAACCCCACATCCTTTTCAACAGAGGTGCTACGCAGTTGTCCTCAGGCTGTATGACTACAGGGTGTTATTCTGTAACACATTCTTTTCTGGCTGGGCACACAGTCACAACCTAGCCAGCTGTGCACTTCCTTTGAAATTACCAAATGTACAATTTTTCTTAGAAACAGACCTTCCTGGCTAATGACACATACAGGTATGCATTTGATAAAATGTTCTGGTGGCTGTTGCACAGAACTGTGGCTGCAACACTGACTGCTTAGTCAGTCCTTCTTTCCACTGGCCAGCTAAGGCAAGCTTTTGCTTTAGCAAACCATTTGGTTTGGTGACCAAACCAATGGCAAAAGCATTTTTGCACTAGGAAAGAAAGCTGCTCACAGATAGTATACATACACACAAGGCACAGAGGAGAAAAGCACAACAGGAACGGTCTACTTGAATATAAACCAGTACTCTTTCTACACAAATTTTGTTCTTACGACCAAATTACCTTCAGGTGAAAGTAAACATTCTTCTTGAAGTTTAGCTGCTTCCAAATATGTCTGTAATGGATCATAATTCTCAGAAGAAATCCTGATTACACTTGAAACATTAACTCCAAGCTCAGACATCACAGGCAGTAGCTGAGGGTTGTGGAAACCCAAGATTATAAAGTAATAATGGGCACCATCATCTGGTTCATCATCTGTTCAAAGCACAATAAAACAGACCAGAGTAAGGAATTCAACAACTAAACAATTTTTTTTTTCCTTGCGTATACAGTGATACTGCAAATTAAGGCCACAGAAGCAAACTATTACAAACAATTAACAAAAATGCAGCAATCAGAAGGAACCAGTAGGTAGCTTCGGATATTCCTACAGTCTCTGGGATGTTTGTTTTTTATTCTTCTATCATCTTTGCAAGCACAAATTACCTAGACAAATTCTCCTTTGAGATAATCTGCAATCATTGCGTTCACTGTTTTGTAAATACCCTTGGGACTAATGAGATGATCTCAGTTAATAAAATTTAATGGCAATGCTAGCAGTTCGTAACACAAAGCTATTAAGCATACTAAACAAAGACACTTTTCACGGTGGTTAGCTTTTGGAGGCAATTATTATTTTTCTTACTTTTTCTTCTTATTAGCTGTGACTAACAAGGCAGCAAAGTATGGATATGGGGTAAAAAAAATCTCTTATCTTATACAGGTACCTGATGTTTTCTGCCCACTCCTCAGACGCCCCTCAGATCGGAATCAAAAACGTTGGATCTGGTAAAATTGTTTCTATAGGGCCTAGCAGAACCACATTAATAGCTACTCAAAGCCATTCTGTACAGTACATTCTATACTTACATAAGTAAGATAACATGAGTTCTCTACATTACTTTAGCTTTGATTCTTACAGGCACAAACGTTTCTTCAAACACTTCTCTTTTAAGTCCCTGAAAAATCTTAAAATTATCAAAATGATATTTTTGCCATGTCTTATCTAAGAAAATAAGCTAATGCACAGAAAGCCACTGTTCTGTTCCTATGTAATTTTGTCAGCTTGACTAAGATTCAGATTTGTTCTAAACATCTAGACCAATGCTTTTTAGATGCTTGAGGAGTATCATTGATCTCAAAAGAGATATAGACAGAAGTCTGATGAAATAGGAAGGAATGCCTGCAGGGGTTCAACTGGGGAATAATGGATACACATTCAAGACCAGCAAGTGCTTCTCTAGCAGGAGAGATCCTGTTTTTTCTGACGTAGTTAAAGCTCCCTGTGGTCCAAATTAAATATAACTATGATCTAATGAGCAGAGGTATGCACATTCTCCAATATTTTTTGTTCCAGTGACATTTGTAACCACGGGTGCTATGTATTGAGAATAACGATTTTCTCAACACTGGTTAGTATATTATTCCTTACCTTGTATAGCTCACTTCTGGACTAGCTTTCTTCAGGTCTCAGCACTACCCACATGTTTTTACAGCAAATGAAATCATATTGCCCTTTATACAGAACCTGGCTTCACCCCTAAACAATGGTGGACAGCTCAGTTTTACTTTATTAATACAAGGAGAAAGATGCCTTTGGATACTGACACATGCATTTAGTTATTCTGAAATCTTTGTGTAAGGACATGTAGTATTTATTTAGCCACTTTAGTCTTACACATGCTAAAACATTTTTGATGTTAACGTGCTACATATCTCATCTCTATTTTATTTCTTGGACTGTACAATATATCTTACTTCGAAGCAAAGCACAGTGCCCTCTTCAAATGCAAAGTGGCAGTGTTTTAATATTGCCAAATACATCTTTCAACATGAAACAAAAAATGTACTGAATATGAAGCTAGGTTTGACGATTTTTGCAAGTTTATCAGGAGCATATCTGCATTTTTTACATACCAATGTATTTGTATTCCTCTTCCTCTTCTCCTCGTCGCTTCAACTGGGTGTTCTTTTTAATAGTAGCTGGCACTGCAGGGGCTACTTCTGTCTTCCTTCCTTTCCTTTCTTTCTCAACTGTCTTGGCACTAGGGGGTTTCTCCTTCTTGCCAAGAGGTTTACCTTTCTCTTTTCCTCCATCTTTTTCCTTTTTTAGCTTTTCTTCTGCCTGACAAGATGAAGAAACTAAGGTTTCATTGTAGCCTTTGTGAAGAACAAAGGGCAGATTGCTATAAAATTATAGTGGATCAATGAATAACTTGAATACTTTTGAGTACTTTTCCCTCTCACAGTTGTAAAATTGTTGTGTTAAAGATGTCTTAAACACATGCTTTTTCCTTCTCAAACGCACCATTCAGTTTATTATATTCTTACTAAATCATAGCGTTAAGACTTGACATTAAAGAGGAACTATGAGGGGAAAGTATATGTTATACCTACAGAATTGATTAAATGAATACTGATAGAAAGACAAGTAAAGAACCAATGACCTTCAGCAATTACCACTACAGTACTTGCATCAGCCAGAAACCTTCCCTAGACTAAAGGAAAATAAGACTAAAAATTCAATTTCTGTTAAGTCTTCAGCATCTCTGTTAACACTTTTGAGTATGGCATAAAACAGTACCAGCACTATTTTGTCTTTGATGTAAATATATGTCTACTATAAACTACAACCAAGAGCCTTGTGCTCATTTCACACAGGATATTACTCAGCCATTCTCATTATTTCCAAGCAAACCCTCTATGTTAAATTCTACTTGGTAATTTAAGAGTAAAGAATGAAAAAAGATGGTGATAGTATCCCAAAGGCTCACATTATAATTCCAAGAAGCTCACAACAAGTCTAAAATTAAAATAATCCAAAATATATTAAGATAAAGAGAAATGCTGTAAGAACAAAAATCTTACTTTTTCCCAGCAGCATGACTATGCTCTAACCACATGAGAATGTTTTTTTTTTTTTTTTTAAAGCTAAATTAAATACATTGGAAAGATATTAACTTAACTACTTACTGCTAGCATCCTGCAGGTGTCACTTTAAAGGCTATTAAATAAATAAATAATAATAATAAAATAATAATAATAAAAAGCTCTCCATGCAAATGAGATAGGTCAGATGACTCCACACAGTTGTTTTCCTTACACCCAGCTGGAAAAGCAGACTTCCCAGCTGTAGAAATTGTGTTTAGCTCAAATTCAAAACCAAAGCTGAAAATCGTTTCCTTCCTTCCCTTCTTCATGCATTCCCTTTCTGTACCATTTAGAAATACCTTCAATAGATTCTTAAAACTGTTTGTGCTGTGGTACTGGGGATTTTGACCAGTATTAATTATTTGCTTTCAGATTTATTCAACTTTGGACATTTCAAGCATAAGATTTTGATAGTATCAATTTGAATTCTAAGTTGATGAACACACCAAAACAGATGATGCAATCATCAGGCCACAGTGTTTACAATCTGTTTTTTTAATTGCACCTGAATCATTTAATGTAATTAAGCCTTAAATAAGCAGAGACATATCTGAATTTGTCACAATTCCAATAAAGAGCACTACTTGTCCTTAGAACGTCAGGAACTAAAAGCCTCTCCTTTTGAGGACTCTTTCCTTTTTGATGTCACATTTCTTGTTCCCTACTAGGTGCGGATTTCTGTGGAGTTTTCAGTGTTCCATTAGCTTTGCATCTGTCATTTTAAACTTTGCATTACATAATTACATAAATCTTACTACCTCACACGCTTTTCTAATTATGCGGAAGTGTCTCTGAATAATTCAAATGGATACACTTGGCAGTCAATGACAAGCTTCTGCTCCTACTGAAAAACAGAAATTTCATAATGGAATTATGGTTTATTTTTGCCTTTCACTTTCTGCTTTTCTTCTGCTATTCCATATATCGGTGTTTACTCCGAAGAAAAATGGACAGTTACGTTAGTTTTCTGAGAATTAATCTGCCAGTGCAGTCCTGGTTTCAACACCTGAGCTGTCAGTGGACCTTGTACTGTATGAGCTAGTTGGAAAGGACTGAAATTTTATGGCAGGCAATTTAGAGTTAAAATTCTAAATTAAAAGCCCATTTTTGCCCATTCTGTACTGCAGAGTATGTTTATAGTGAAGAGGCCTCCCAAACTGACAAGTTTTTCCTTCAGCTGCTTCTCTCATATTTGTCTGTCACACTTCGATAGAGATATAATCCAGTGGAGCAGACAACTGTCCAGATTGCTTGGCTAAAACCAAGAAGAAACTGTAATTCCAGAGATTCTTCTACCTTCAAAACCAACTATCCTCAGATTCTCCAGGGAAATAAATTCATACATAGAAGAGTAACCTTGCCAAAACAAAGCCTAAGGCTCCATTTTAATATTAAAGTGACTAATCTTTAAACTTCAAATTTTTGTTTACACAGAATCACAGAATTGTAGGGGTTGGAAGGGACCTCAGGAGATCATCGGGTCCAACCCCCCTGCCAAAGCAGGTTCCCGAGAGCAGGTTGCCCAGGTAGGCATCCGGGCAGGCCTTGAGTATCTCCAGAGAAGGAGACTCCACAGCCTCCCTGGGCAGCCTGTTCCAGTACTCTGTCACCCTCACCGTGAAGAAGTTCTTTTGCATGTTGGTGCAGAACTTCCTGTGCTCCATTTTTTGGCCATTGCCTCATGTCCTAATCCCCACAAACCACTGAAAAGAGGTTGGCCAAATCCCTCTGTCTCCCACACTTAAGATATTTGTAAGTATTGGTAAGATCCCCTCTCAGTCTTCTTTTCTCAAGGCTGAACAGACCCAGGCCTCTCAGTCTTTCCTCATAGATGCTCTAGGCCCTGTATCATCTTTGTTGCCCCCCGCTGGACTTTTTCCAGAAGACCCCTCTCTTTTTTGCACCAGGGAACCCAGAACTGGACACAGTACTCCAGGTGAGGCCTGACCAGGGCAAAGTAGAGGGGGAGAATCACCTCCCTTGACCTGCTGGCCATGCCCATTTTTATGCACGCCAGGATCCATTGGCCTTCTTGGCCACCCAGGTCCTTCTCCACAGAGCTCCTCTCCAACAGGTCATCCCTCTGCCTGTACTGATACATGCAGTTGTTCCTTCCCAGGTGCAGCACTCTATACTTGCTCTTGTTAAGCCTCATTTGGTTACTTCCTGCCCAGCTCTCCAGCCTGCCCAGGTCTCGCTGAATGACAGCACAGCCTTCTGGCGTGTCAGCCACTCCTCCCAGCTTTGTATCATCGGCATACTTGCTGAGGGTGGACACTATTCCCTCATCAACGTTTTACAGTTTACTTTCCAGCACTAATTAATATCTAAGAGAAAAGTCATTTCTCCTCCATTTGTTATAAACAATTTGCACTTTAGCTTTACCCTGTGAATTCCTCTTCATCTTGAGATTTTTTTTTTCTCTCAGATTCTTTACACATTAATTTGGCTTACATTATCTGTCTTACGAGGAAAGACTAAGTGAGCTGGGCCTGTTTAGCCTAGAAAAGAGGAGATTGAGGGAGATCTTATCAAACTTTACAAATACCTGAGTGGACAATGTAAAGAAGATGGGGCCAAATTCTTCTCAGTGGTGACCAGTGATAGGACAAGGGGTAATGGGTATAAATTGAACCACAGCAGGTTTCATTGCCATATGAGGAAGAGCTTCTTTACAGTTTGGGTGACAGAGCATTGGAACAGGCTGCCCAGAGGGGCTGTGGAGTCTTCTTTGGAGATACTCAAAACCTGCCTGGATGTGATCCTGTGTAACATGCTCTAGGTGACCCTGCTTGAGCAGGGGGTTTGGACTAGATGATCTCTGGAGGTCCCTTCCAACATCAACCGTTCTGTGATTCTGTGATTATAATTTGTAAAAGTTTTGCAATTGACTTCAATGAGACCAATACACTAATTCATCAACTAGCTTTTAATGTTATTGAGTCTGTATTATACCTCCTCCGCCAATTATTCCCACAAATATAATTATTTATAAAAAACATTTACAGACTTTTCAACTACACATAATCCTTGAAACCATTTTCTTCTTTAACTTTTTACATGCACAGACTGCTTAGGTCTCCATATCATCTAATTTTACAGGTTTTATATCATGTCTTGTAATACCTGTAATTTTTGATCAACAAACAGTAACTTTTTGCAGCAAGTATTTGATTTTTTGTTAATGAAGGTCTTCAGTTCAATGAATATTTGGTGGAAAAGGACTATAACAAAAAATAATTGTTCAGTAAGTTTTTGAGATGTAGCACTGACAACTTTTTTTTTTTAATAATTACAGCAGTTAGAAAGTAATTAGAGGTCTGATATGATTGTGATTCTGTGCAATCTTGCTGAAATTCCTCCTAGAACACACAAGTAACCTGATTAAGGCAGTCTTGGAGCTAGAAGTAATGATTTTGGAGAATATGTGGAAGTGAGGTTTTTTTTGATCATCCTCATGGCCCTCCTCTGGACTTGCTCTAATAGGTCCATGTCTTTCTTATGCTGTGGACCCCAGAGCTGAAGGCAGTACTACAGGTGGAGTCTCACAAGAGCAGAGTAGAGGGGGAGAATCACCTCCCTCGACCTGCTGGCTACACTTCTTTTGATGCAGCCCAGGACATGGTTGGCTTTCTGGACTGCAAGCACACATTGCTGGCTCATGTCGAGCTTTTCACCCACCAGTACCCCCAAGTCCTTCTCTGCAGGGCTTCTCTCAGTCCACTCATCAGGTCTGGACCTTGCACTTGGCCTTGTTGAACTTCATGAGGTTTGCATGAGCCCACCTCTCAAGCCTGTCAAGGTCCCTCTGGATGGCAACCCTTCCCTCCAGCATGTGGAATGCACCACTCAGCTTGGTGTTATCTGCAAACTTGCTGAGTGTGCTCTCAATTCCACTGTCCATATCACCAACACAGATATTAAATAATACTGGTAACAATACTGACCCCTGAAGGACACCATTTATCCCTGCTCTCCACTTGGACCTTGAGCCATTGTCCCCATACACAGTGAGAAATGAAGCAGCAATGGATTTAAATTAGAACAGGGTTGATGAAGTTAAAAACCTTTTACAAATATCTATGTTACAAAGATATTTGAACAGTAATACCGACTGCCGTAGAAAGGTGAAAACACAGTAGTGCAAGGTTTATAAGAACAGGTTCAATAAACATTTACCAAGAATAGTTTATGTATATTTTATCCTGCCTTAATACCAGAGGATGGAACAGACAACTTCTCCAAATTTCTTCCAGAGAAGTGATTCATGATAGTAATTTCTTCACAATGCTACTCTGCACATATCCCTGATACCTCTCAAGTAATATAACCTCTCCTACCTTAACTTCAGCAGAGATATATTCAGCTGAAGCAAGTTTCTACCACTGTTTTCTAGTGGTTCTATGCTTTAGCTAAGACATTACTACTTTTTACTCAAGAGTTCTCAGGCAATACTTTTTCTTTTCTAATTTTTTTCCCTGTCTCACCTGCATTTGAGTAATTGGGAGCTTCTTCCCAAAAATCTAATTAACTTAAAACATAAATTTCAATTTACATTTATCTTCAATTACGGATACAGGAAGTGAAGCATGAGGAGAAAGCTGAATTTATGCAAATAGCTCTTGAATAGAAGTGG
This sequence comes from Anser brachyrhynchus, assembly GCF_964034855.1. NCBI lineage: Eukaryota > Metazoa > Chordata > Aves > Anseriformes > Anatidae > Anser > Anser brachyrhynchus. The sequence goes on from NC_137694.1 coordinate 101,459,734, forward strand.
CTTCTTAAAGTTAATTAAGCATCCTCTCTGTGGCATACTGTACTACCTTCTTTTCAGTTTCCCTTCTCTGAAGGTCCTTCTGTTTAAGACAAAGCAGTTGAAATTTCAATAGCTTTCCAGTTAGTGTTACAGGAATCTCTTCTCCACTATCAAGAATGGCTTTGGCTGCTTCTACTACCTGCAGAGAAAAAAACAAAAACAGCTATTACTTGTATGGTTTTAATATTGCATTTGACATAGTTTGTATGCAGAAATGATGGGGTGTTATTTCACATTGTACAATATGTGGCTCAGAATGGCCACACGTTCTGAAAAACAACAGATCAGTAAGATGCATTGCTATTCTTTGGTCCAAAGACCTCAAATGCTATAGTATGAGATAAAACTAGAAGAGAGAAAACTATGCAAGTGTGAACAGATACACAGTTTTTAGTGTAAACTGCATATATATATTTATATATTTTATTTATATATATATATATTGGTTTTAAACTGGCAACTTTAAGCAACTACTTATAAACTAATAAAATAAAATAAAATAAAATAAAGTAAAAACATTTAGCAGGTACAAAATCAATAGGAATACTTTGGAGTACTACTTTACAAAGTGACTAGTGTCTGAGGCACCAGCATTGAATGAAAGATACAAACTTCTTGAAGGGAATTTGAGAGTGTCTGTCTGGGTGAAAATACACCCCTCCCTGTGTAATGCTGATTCTGTTGGTATGCAGCCTAATTGGGGTGAAATAAGGCTATTGAGTTTTCTTAGGGTGATGACAGCAGCGGGAACATACAGCTGCATTGTCCAGATGTGTGGCATTGACAGGCTGTTTTATGACTATGTTTTTTACAGCTTGTTTCCACTAAATTTCGTACAACACAGTAACATCTGGGCCATTTTCCTTGGAGCCTCATAACCACTTTATTTACTGCGAAAAAAATAAAATAACATAAAAATACCATAAAAAGTTGTTATATGTTTCTTTTCACTTGTGTTGTCTCTGTAATAAAGTTCACCTATGTAGGAAGCGCTGTTGAGGAATAATATAACCATAATATTTTCCTACTTTTGTTTTTAAGCAACCATCAGCTTTATTTATAACCATGGGCTGAATTAGGTGTTACTCAAATGTTCTGACATGTTTCTCTTTTCCCTTCTTGGAGCAATTACAGTTGGGCACATATGGTGTCAATTTTGCTTGCTAACATTCAGACAATGAAGGTGCACACTGCATCTCACTGAACTGTGTCTTGTCTAATGCAAACACCACCATTAGCTTTGAGCTTTCATAGTTTCTTGCCCAGCTTAGAAATTTTCACTTATCAAGTAAAACCCGGGTAAGTAAATATAGCCACTACAAATGCTTCTCTGAATTATCAATGCCAGAATGGAATCCAGAATATTATAAGCCAAATTAGTATTTCATGTACATGGGAACAAAACATGGGAAAAAAAATACGTTAAATTTCAGATTTTTCTGGATCACATAACAGGGAGACAAAGCAAACAAAATATTTGTATTTATAACCCCCCATCTCCAAACAATCCTGTTCCTCCAACACTAATAAATCTGATAATCTCCTTAACATACACTTAAGAAAATACATCATGGTTAAGATGAGTTTTCCTTTACATCTTTTGTATTCTGAGTAATACTACTGGTCACTATCTCAACAAGCCAACCATAGGAGGCTTCTGGAAAGAATCCCAGTAACTTCAGAGTCATGGCAGAAAATCAATGGCATATTAAGGACTGTCTTAAAAAATCCCACAGACTGTACGCACCCTAAAAGCTACTAGCCATTCCAACAAAGAAGAGTCACCCAGAGCTAACTACAGAAAATCTGAGCTCTGAAAGAGACTTCGGTAGAAATATCATAGTAATTTCCCTTAGAGAAAAAAATTCTCATACTGTTTTTTCGCAGAAATGGTGTTAACAGCCTATGGAAAGAGATACTTCCCAAATGCCTAATCTAGACGAGATGCACATTTCTTGACGCGCAATAGAGGGGAAAGGGAGAGATTCTGGAAGGATTCCTGAAAAGTATATATAGTAACCCAGAGCTTGATGGCAGTTGCTGATTTATTATTCATGGAAGAAGGAAGGAATTCTTAGATTCTTACAACCTATTCCTCCTGAGAAATTCAAAGTGCTTTACCAGTTAAATGCAATGCATTGTGATTATTCCTACTTTGTAGATAGAGAATACAGAAATTAAGGGACTTGTCCCAGGTCTATAGTAAACTGGACAACTCTGTGAGTGGAGAAGAAGGACATTTATTTTTTATTTTTTTTAAATGTGAGGTGTCAGAGAGGTATAAACCAAACTCTATTTAACAGGAATACATTCTACTACTCGGGAGAGAGTTCAGACAAAAATAAAATGAGCACCCTACATTTGGTAATACCATGAAAACAGTTTTCCACACAGCAATGTAAAGTCTGCTCCATGCATAAGCAAATAATAACAAAAAAAAATCCTTCATCACTGCTTGTTTAAAGATAGAACATAGATCAATTCATGCAGAGCAGATAAAAGAATTTATTACACTCATGCAAGTTTTCTTCATTTGTGGCCCTGTGAGTTATGCAGGCACCTGGCATAAACAGCTAAAAATCCACAGAGCCTCAGTAAAAAAAAAAAGCTGAAGACAAAGACTTGGTAGGAGTACAGAAGGATTTTTTTGGGATACTATGAGGTGGATTCATTTCAGATTGGCTATACTTTATCCTGCCAATGATGACCTTTTCCTTATGTGAGAAACCATAGAAACTTGGACAGACAAACTCTGTTAGGTAGGGCCTCTTTTCCTTTAAAGGAATAGGAAACTTAGCATTCCTCACACAGCAGGGGTCACATTTGTGAAGTGCAGAAAGGCTGCAGTGATGCAGTATTTGATCTCATATGGTGGCAGTATGAACCATGCAGAGACTTAGCTGCCTGGTGCAAAGGGCATGTATTTCAAGCCATTCAAAAACTGCATGAGTGCTTGTAGATGATACCATACCACTGGCATATGCTGATATCATTGAGATTGGAGACAGGTTTTAAAAGTTTGGAAAACCTTTAAAGCCAGTCTTCCTAGTATCTTTCTTTGAAATGCTTCCTTTTCTTTACACAGAACCATTCTGTGGCTGCTAAATCATAATGAGAAAAGCATTTGAAGTGATAAATTGAATTACCAACTTTCACAGCATTATCATTAATTGGAAGTGGCTAGCATCACTTGCTATGAACAGTGGTCAGCCCTAGTTATTCTATATCCATGATAAGCTTTGTAAAGCTCCATCTTCCCTCCTGTACTTGAAACTGTAAGAAATTCAAGACTCACATACATAATGGTTCCTAGAAGAACTCCTTAGTAAGACATATCCCTTGATCCCTGACACAGATCAAGTCAGTTTGAAACAGGTAATCTATCTTTAACAGAAGAGCCATCAGTCAATAGGTTATATGGACTACTTATACCAATGAAGCTAATATTTACTGTTCAAATATAATTTGTTAAGCAAGCTAATAAAAGCTAATAAAATAAGCCAAATCTTAAACCAATCTGCCATCAGTGTTGTCAATCCCTCACAAGAAGCTTTCAAGCCAGACTATGGAATGAAAGCTGCATGTCATACTGAAAAATTACTTCTGGCCAAAGAAGCGAGTCCAGAGCAAGCGAGCGAGTCCAGAGAAGGGCGACCAAGCTGGTGAGGGGTCTGGAGAACAAGTCTTATGAGGAGCGGCTGAGGGAGCTGGGCTTGTTCAGCCTGGAGAAGAGGAGGCTCAGGGGCGACATTATCGCTCTCTACAGGTACCTTAAAGGAGGCTGTAAAGAGGTGGGGGTTGGTCTGTTCTCCTACGTGCCTGGTGACAGGACGAGGGGGAATGGGCAAAAGTTGCGACAGGGGAGTTTTAGGTTGGATGTTAGGAAGTACTTCTTTACCGAAAGGGTTATTAAGCATTGGAACGGGCTGCCCAGGGAGGTGGTGGAGTCACCATCCCTGGAGGTCTTTAAAAGACGTTTAGATGTAGAGCTTAGCGATATGGTTTAGTGGAGTACTTAGTGTTAGGTCGGAGGTTGGACTCGATGATCGTGAGGTCTCTTCCAACCTAGAAATCTGTGATACTGTGTGATACTGAAAAATTACTTCTGGCCAAAGAAGGCTTCTGTATGCACAGCATTAAATATTTCTGAATCTGGTGATGCCATTTCATTGACTAGAGCATATGATATCACTTTGAAAGAATACCAGGAAGGCCCTGAGCGGACTGAAACAACTTCTTTCAGATCACACCTGCAGTTTGTTGAAAGGTAATTTAGTTTGTATTGTCTGACCATTCCCCTCATTTCATTTTTGCTTCTCAGAACCTCTTCCCAAATATGATGTCAAAAGATCCCTTGTATAATCATCCTCCTCCACTGCTGAATTAAGGTCTCGCAATTCAAACCGAGCTAAATCAGTAAATCAACTGCATATCTGAAAAGAGTTCCATATAGAGCTTATGTATCCACAAGGTAGACTGCAAAACTTAAGGCAAACCAGAAAATCATCTTCATTAATCAATAAAGACTCTACCAACATGTATTTCAGATAATTTTAAAAAATTATAAAAGTAGATTTGATGTCTCCCTTCTTCCCCTCAGTGTCCATGTCCTTCTTATGCTGTGGGCCCCAGAGCTGAAGGCAGTACTCCAGGTAGAGTCTCACAAGAGCAGAGCAGAGGGGGAGAATCACCTCCCTCGACCTGCTGGCCACGCTTCTTTTGATGCAGCCCAGGATATGGCTGGCTTCCTGGGCTGCAAGTGCACACTGCTGGCTCATGTCGAGCTTTTCACCCACCAGTAGCCCTGAGTCCTTCTCTGCAGGATATCTTAACTGGTTTAATCTCAGCAATGCAGAAGGAGAACTTCCTAAGACACATATGTACAGTGTATGTGTCTTACTGTTAGAAGTACTCAAATAATGTTTTAAGGGAAACACAAACAGTTGAATAACCTCATTTAAGTAAAAAAGAGAAAACGTTACATATAAATTAAGATGACTTTTAACCTTGGCTTTATTAAGTATCTCATACAACAGCTCTAACCATCTGTGGTATATATCTCCTATGCCTTCCTGACCTGCTACCAAACCCACCTTCTTTAAGGGAAAATATGAAATGAATGTCCAGTTATTCAAAAGAATAATCATTAGCATTGCTATCTTAGGAAACAGGAGTGTCATGCAAAGGAAAGATTCTCTCACGTGGCTCTTTAGATACCTGTTCATTTTTAACACCCTAACTGGGGAGAGAAAATTGAAATGGTGATTCAAGTGATTCCTGAAGAACTCCTAAAGACCCCAGAGCTTTAAAATGAGAAGATACGCCAGTCTGCTGTGATCTGTTCCCAGAAGAAAAGATATATTGCTGTGATGAAATCTTGAAACATTTACATTTCAGTAGTATAAATGTGCCCAGCTTGTCTTTTCATTGTGGAGCAGAATATTTTGTGCTTCTGAGAAGTAAATTCTTTCCAGTAATCCCAGCCAATTGGATTTGCACAATGAACATTACAGAGCTAAAGTCATGCTTCTCTGATATTACATCTGGCTACAGACAGAAACCAATAAGACGTGGAACAAAAAGATTTAAGAAGTAAAGCTGTCTCATCAACGCTTGTGCTGGCAGAACCTGCCCAGCTACACATTGCCAGAATTTTGTTAAGAACCCTCAGAACCTGTGGGACAGGAGGGCCCAATGACCTCATGGGCTTGGCACCGCTCCTCAGCAGGACCTTTCCACTTACGCCCATGTTTGCAACAGGGCCTTGGGCATTTTTTTTTCCTTTGGTGATAAAGGATTCTTTAGTTAATTATTCTATTTGAGAAACATGTCTTACACTCCACGGCCCATAATTAACCACTTATAATCACCTGAAACTTTGAAGGCAACAAAACAGCTATCAGTATTTGCTTTTCCAGAGGGTCCGTCTACCAGTTTAAGAATGACATTGTTACAGACATACTTGCTTAACACAGAGATTGCAACAAAACTTGCATGGAAAAAAAAAAAAAACAAAATTTTATACCAAGTTGCACATATGCAGGAAACCTTGTAATGCGGAAAGCAAAAACAAGGTGTCACCAGCGTTCTAAGCAAGTTTAAAGTCTAAGTTTTAAATAGATAGATGAATTTCAAATGGTATCAAGTTTCTTTCCTAGACAATAAATTGTCAGCAATTTGGGGTTTTATAAATGGCCTCAAGCAAGATAATTACAATTAACAGTAATAAAATAATAATACAGGCAGAGGGTGTTGCCTGAAGAATACTAGAGCTAGGATTATGAAGAGTCATTATTCTGAAATGGAAATAAAATATGTTCAGTTGTCTCATGTAAACAATAGAACCAGATTTCTCAGTTTCTATGAAACACAAAATTAGAAGACACAGATTGTTTTCCTGCAGGAGCTCAAGATTTTTTACCCCAGTTGTAGCATTTACAAATCCTGGAACTTCCTAATGTGACATACTGTCCTTAGATGGGCCCCTGGAAAGGGATGCAGAACTACAGAAGCTTTAGAAATTGATTGTAAGCAACTAGAATTTCTAGGACCAACCAGTTTATAGCAACAGCAGTACAGTCTAAAGGAACAAACAAATCCCAAGCCAAAGGCACATCATTTGATAACCTGACACACGCCACTCTTGAGAAGTTACGTGACAATGACATTCTACTCTCCTGGGTATTAGCTCTAGTGAGACAACTGTCTGCCAAAGCAATGCAGAAGCTCAAAGTCCACTAGTGAAAGGCTTTATGAAGTATCCATCTCTTAAGGTAAGCACAACAGGTAGAAGCTTGTGTAGCTGAAAGCACTAGTTCTAGTAAAATTTTCAAGGTATCTGTGGTGATTTAACAACTGATGGGCAGCTAAATTACACTCTTCTGCTCTCTCACTCTCCCTCCTCAGAAGTACGGGGGAGAAAATATGGTGAAGAAAGGAAAGATCATGAGTTGAGACAAGGAGCAGTTTAAAGGAAAGTAAATAGTAAGCTAAGGTTGGGCAGAAGCAAACAGAGAAAATAATTATTCTCTACTTCCCATCAGGAAGCAGTGTTCAGCCTCGTCTTGGGAAGCAGGGCTTCAATAAATTCACATAGTAGTTGCTCGGGAAGACAGATGCTTTCATAACAAGAGACCTTCCCCCTCCTTTCACTTCCCCAGTTTTTATTGCTGAGTGTGACGGTGTATGGTATGGAATATCCGTTTGGTTACTTTAGGTCAGCTACCCTGGCTGTGTCCTCTCCCCACCTCCCTCTTGCTCACCCCTGCCCTCTGGCCTATTAGGGGGCAAGAGTTGGAGAGACAGCCCTGATGCAGTGCCAGCACTGCTCAGCAATACTCAAAACATTGGTGTGATACCAATACTGTTCTAGCTACAAGTGCAGAGCAAAGCACTATATAGGTTGCTCTGTAGAAAGTTACCTCCAACCCAGCCAGAGCCAGCAGAGTATCAAAAATCCTGGAATACTTTAAAATTATCTAGGAGGGATATGGATAACCCCATATTTGCAGTTCATCTGGAGATGCCAAAGATTTGTGTCTTGGGGTGGGATAGTCTCTGTTTGGAATAGTTCAGCACGGCCATAAATTGTCCCTATTCAGTTGTCAGCAGAGAAAACTGAATTGTTTGTAAAGGTCTCCTGTGAGATAAAGAGGGGGAAATCTAACCTCAGCCGATATGCAGACATTGGTCTCAATTTGTGAATATCAATATGAATGATTCTTATGGAAGTCGACCAATCTGAATTATGAAACTTGCTAAACCCAAGCTAACTTTTTTTCCCCCTTAACTTCTTTTTAAGTAAACTGACCTAGATTCTTGGATCCAAGAGGAAGAGTAGTTAAACTCTCCTAAGAAGACAAGACAATAAACAGCTCTAAGGTAAATATAACACTTCATGCAGTAGGATCATTTACAAAACAAGTTACGTTCCGTACAATTATTTACCTGGTAGGTGTTTGGTACTACAGACATGAAAAGCAAGGAGTAGATGGTGCCCACAGCAGGATTTAATGTTCCCTACCCTTCCCTAGAGCCAGTACCTCGCTAAAAGGCATCCTCATTTAATGACAGTTCTTAGCCATTTTGTGAGCATCTGCATACCCATACAGAGTGAAGGCCAAGTGCTCCTGCAATAAAATTCTCTTAACTCACGTCCACACAATTGCACTTGACGATGGCTGACTAGAGAACTGTTCCATTCTATTACAACATTTAAGACTGCGGTGTTTGTTTTGCTCTGTACTGGAACTGGAAATAATATGAAATCTTTCTATCCTTTTGACCATTCAGCAAGGCTGCCAAAGTTTTTTTTTACTGTCAAACCCACTCAACAAAACAATGACACCTGACAAGTTTTGGCCCCTGAACTGTTCCACTTTACAACCACTTTTCCAACTAATTTTTGTTCTACAGTGGAAAGAAAACAAAATTTTGCTAACTTTTACTACAAAATAGAATTCTATTGACACATCTTTCGACTGGAAAGACTGCATCTTAGAATGACTGTCTCTACTTTTGAGAAACGCTACTCTTGATCCCAACCATTCTGATGGTGCTTTGTAAAAATCTATATGCTTCCTCAAAAACTATACACTTTTAATTATATGTTTCCACAAGAAATCAAAAGGCTTCCCTAAAAATACTCTTAACTAGCATTATTTCTGAAACTTTTTTCTTCAGTGACACATATTCTGGCTACTAACCACTCTTTGATCTCCTCCAGATGCCACTGCACAACTCATAACAGCTTGTACCTTCTTGGGTAAAAATATCCCTAGCCACAAGCAGTACGTCTGCAGCATTAAGAATTTTGTTTCACTTTTTTTGCTGAAGATATCATTACCTATATCACTTTAAAAAAACAAACACAAAACAACACAATAAAACCAAACCTTTTGCTTTTTCTATGCTAGAAATTTACTGTAATATCCTTAAGGCAACATAAATGCATACCCCTTGTCCCATTTTTTTTTCCATGAAAGTACTGTTAGAGACAAATGGCAGCATCCAAAAAAAAAAAAAAAGGACACAATCAGAAAGATAACAGAAAGGCATGAATTATTTAGGACCAACTGAAGAGAGACATAAAAAAATATTCAGAACTCCTTAATGAAATTCATGCCATTGAGGTGAGGACTTATTAGAATAACATAGCTTTGAATACTTATGTGCCTGCACACACACGCACGTGTATGTGTATATATAAACTTCTATACTACATTAATAACACCTATACCCAAGAACTACATACTGAGTTCCAATATAAAGTGGACCTTCTCTTTACATTGTGATACCACCAAAAAAAACACTTCAAACAGTCTTACCAGCAACAACCTTTACTTCACAAATCTACATTCTACATAATTCCAGAAAACAAGCAAACAAACAATTCACAGAAATGCTTGAAGTAAGACTGCTTTAAATTCCTTGTTTTCTGCCAGAATTCGTTCAGTTTACTCTACTTCAGCTTGTTTATTGCTATGTGTCACTACCCTACATGAAGTCTTAATATCTTAGGTAATGTATTTTGTGTTGGAAGTGACAGGAGAGGAATATGTTTCACTTACACCTAGAAAACCCAGGGATCCTTCTGACCCTGCTACAGCTTATTATTAATGCAAAAAGTGCTGTGAACATTACACAATTTCCCAAGGACTCTGAGAGCGCAAACTTAGGAAGGAAAAAAAAAGAAGAAAAAAAAAAGCACCCTATAAATAATTTTAAAACAATGCAAGATTCTGTTTCTAATCCATAACCTTTTAGTCCTCAAAAATGAGCTGTACAAAGCATGAACTAATTAAGATTTACGTGCAAACTGTCAACTGAACTGTGTTTTGATGGCAAAGTGTACATACTATGCTTAACAGTAGAAGGATTTAATTTGGGGAGTCTTTTTGGTTTGCTTTTTGAAATTGCACAACTAGGTTGCTATTTCTATATCCCTGTCAGTACAGGTTGGCTGTTATGGATCTTCAATGAGACAATAAAACTGGCACTTTTTCTGCTTTTGCCAGTCCTGAAGTTTGAAGTATCTGAGTTGATACTTCTTCCCTGTAAAAAAGAAGGTAGAATAGAAATGAGGTTTTGAATGACAATCAATTGCTGTGCATATCTAGAAGCAAGCCAACAGAAGAATCAAATAGGTTCCGTGTTCAGCCAAATATGACAATTTGTAGTCAATATCCTATACTTCCTTCTGTTTAAATCTTAACAGTTCCTGCATGTGACATGCAAGCTAATGATTATGATGGAGAAAAATGATTTTCTGGGTTGCAGAATCAGAGACAATTCAATGTAATCAGATGGGTAACAAGATCTTGGACAGCCTGATTTACAAGTCCTCATTATTTCAGATTTAAGGAAGAAAGGAGTTAGTCATGAAAGATACATAGAGAGACAGAAGAAATCAGGAAAAAGCTGGGCAATTTCCATATGGGGAACATGAAAAGGGGGCATGGTTATAGAGATATATGGGCGAGCTGGCTGTGAATAGCAGAAAAGATACAACCAAGAGACTCTCCACATAACTGAACTGCTTGCAGCCATAACTAAGTCTTCTTTACGAAAACTGTGGAAGATACTTTAATGATCATGCTCATAAAAAAAAAACGGTTTGAATGATATGGTTGTGGCTTATACTAGTCTTAAGAAAACGAACAGTGCTGAACAAAGATGAATCTTGCTGAGAATTTTACAATGAAAAGAATGAAAGGAACATTTCATAACTGGTAGGCAGACAGTGGAGTTTTATACAATCTTCCCACACTCAAAATGTGAGAAACTACTCTAAGATCAGAGTCTACTCTAGGTCTATAAAGTTGGTATGCAGAATGTGCATTTCAACATTAAAATATTTTGCAAGATACCTCACAAATTACAGGCAACTTCAGAAAAATTAGAAAGATACTGTAACAGAAAAGTTTTGAGTATTTCCTATACCAAATAGAAAGATGCAAAGCAGAGGACTCTAAAGTGAACATCTGCCAAAGCACACACTACAACAATCAACTTTGGTTCCATGAAACCTGGACCACCTTCCAAAATAGTTATTATCAATTTAATTCTGTTCTTTTTGAAGAAAAGGTCTTTTCACAAACAAAATAGCTTTCCCTGGTAAGGCTGCAATTCTAGTTGAAACATATTAACAATGATATAGTGAAAAACAGAATTCCCTCTGTGTTATTTAACTATTGATTTAGAAATAAGCATTCTACAGTTAAGAAAGCAGTGACAAAGACTGAAACTCATTAACTGACAGACCTAAAAATGCAGAGATAAACAAAGAAGCACCATCAAACAGGTGAGTTTCTTATGGGGTCTGAAACATACAAGATGTTGAAACTACTCTATTAAAAAACTGTAAGTGAGCTAGGAGAAGACACAAAATCTTCAATTACTCAATTTCCAGAAGACACAATAACCATAGCAGTTATAAAGAATATAGCATAAAACTCATTCATACAAAGCAGTTTGGCTAACTTAGTCAGCATAGCGTGAGAAGCAATATGATTTATTTTGTTAAATTACAAGATATGTATCTTAGAACAAAGTAAACAGACCAAATTTAAAGGATTGAGAACCTGTGAAGTGGTAACTTTGGGAAGGACTCACTGGTCAACAGTGAACAACTCAGTCTAAAATTCACCCTCAGAGCAAGGCAGTAGCCAAGGTAACTTAGTCAATCTTCAGACTTGCATACAATGAGCCATCAAATAGAGTATGTGCATTATGTTACCCTTGTATTTGATGCATATTCAACAAAACTACTAAGTTCCTTCTAGTGTCCACAATTAAATAGTGAATTGTAAATGTTTCTTAAAGAAGACTCACAGAAATTACTAAAGAATTGAAAAATATGAAGAAGTCTATTACACATTGCTGAAGAAAGAGAAAAAAACAGGAGCAATCTGAACACAAAGTTTTTACACTGAGAAGATTAATTGCAAGATTTTCTTTGATCTAGTAAATATGTCCATATATTGAAACGTGTATTTACACTGAAACTATAGGTAACTTTTATCAGGAAAGGTCCTTCCTGTAAAGTAATTAAGCTGTAACATATTCTCGGGCATTTGTAATCATTTAGAAAAAAACATCCAATCATGATTTTCGAAGTTTCACAGCTGATTATTTTTGGAAAAAACACCACTGTGACCTGTGGCACAGGTTACAATAATCTCTTCTACCAACCATATCTATCCATTTACTACTTTCACACAACATAAAACAAATTGGTGATAGCTGCACTAATAAGAAATCCAACTCTTGGCCTACAGTGCTGACATTTTTTTCTTATCAGTAGCCTTTCTTAGTGAAAAAGAAGAATTGAAACAACTTAGTTATTGAGAATTGAACTTAGTTATTGAGAATTGAAACAACTTAGTTAACCATCTTCTCCTACCACCCCCTGCAATTTATGGGATTTGTTGCTATCACAGACTTTACTTCACTTGTTTAATGGACTCTTCCCACAGGTTTTGCCCATCTTTTCTACTTCAAACACGCTTGCAGAAAAGTCTTTAAAATCTACTTTTCCATAGCATACTAAACAGAGTCTAGCAGAAGATGAAGTTACTCTTGGCTTAAGTTGTCTTTGTTGATGTTGTTTTTATTAGTTCTACCATGGCTGAGAGATTTTCCATCTTGCATTCAACTATACCTATCCTCAAGGAATAACAAGTCTAGCGAGGAGTTGTGGAGTGCAGTGCACGCTGTTCATGCTGTGTCCCATCACCAAAATGCAGCAGACATCGGTCGAGTTTGCTGTCTACCCAGTGATTAACAGTTGAAAAACTCTTATTTACAGCTGATTTAATCTGTTCCAGTGTCATGGAATTCTAGCATGAGAACGCAAGCGCATTCTCTCCCAATTGCAAGATCCTGCATCTGGGCCAGGCCAATCCCAAATACAGGCTGGGCAGAGAATGAACTGAGAGCAGCCCTGAGGAGAAGGACCTGGAGATGTTGGTTGGTGAGAAGCTCAACATGAGCCAGCAATGTGTGCTTGCAGCCCAGAAGGCCAACTGTATCCTGGGCTGCATCAAAAGAAGTGTGGCCAGCAGGTTGAGGGAGGTGATTCTCTCCCTTTGTTCTGTTCTTGTGAGACCCAACTTGGAGTACTGCCTTCAGCTCCGGAACCCCCAGCACAAGAAGGACGTGGACCTGTAAGAACAAGTCTGGAGGAGGGCCACAAAGATCATCAAGGGGCTGGAGCACCTCTCCTACAAAGACAGGCTGAGAGAGATGGGAACGTTCAGCCTGGAGAAGAAAAGGCTCCAGGGAGACCGTACAGCAGCCTTCCAGTACCTCAAGGGGGCCTACATGAAAGCTGGGGAGGGACTCTGTCAGGGAGTGTAATGATGGGACAAGGAGTCATGGCTTTAAACTAAAAGAAGGTAGGTTTAGAATAGATACAAGGAAGAAATTCTTTCCTATGAGAGTGGTGAAGCACTGGAACAGGTTGCCCAGAGAAGTTGTGGATGCCCCATCACTGGAACTGTTTGAGGCCGTGTTAGATGTGACTTTGAGCAACCTGGTCTGGTGGGAGGTGTCCCTGCCCGTGTCAGGGGATTTGGAACTAGATGATCTCTAAGGTCCCTTACAATCCAAACCATTCTATGATCCTACGAATGGGTCAGGATTTGTGTTTGTCCCCCTATTTGACAGTATTTCTCAGTTTGACAACTAACAATTCTGTTGCAAGAAAGCAGAATTAATATAATATTTTTTTCACATGTAGTGGAATAAAGATTAATATTTTTAATTGGAATCAACCTTTTTGGTTACACAGGATTCACAGTCTGGCTTGTCCTGGAGATGAGTCGGAGCAGTGTGCAAAAGGATGCTGTTGTTACGAGACTTCAATTTTGCTGGCTTCACAAGCACAGGCGCTCATTCTGAAGATAGCATTCTGAGATTCACATCCAAACAAAACTGCTCTGGTCTCTACCACTTGTGCCTATTTCATCTTTCCATAACCCTTTGTCTCAAGCATCTCAGCTTGCCTGAGAGAACCACAAAATTGTTCCACGTTTCTCTCCTTTCCACGCCCCTCTCTCTCATGGCCACATCCATTACTTAATTGTTTATTTGCAGCAAACCTGGCTATCTACTTCCAGTCTTCTCACATGAAAGGGCAGCATGAGGTTCCATCTTCTTTCACAATCTTTTCTCACCAAGGTACTGCTCCACAGCTCCAGCTTATTCCCTTCTGAGTATGTGACAAGAATCCTTCTCAAAATTTCCTGAGTAACGTCAAGACAACTTTCCTAACCCAGTATTGATGAGTTCAACAAAACTGGAAAAGAAACTGCTGCAAGGAAAAAAAAATCTTTCCATCTACACAGCCCCCAAACTCAATCTCAACAGAATTTTCCAGAAAAACAAAACAAAACATCTTGATGAATAAACTAGTGTGGAAATTTTAGGCTTGAATAGATTTTCGAAGTTCAGAGTATGGTAACTGACAAACTGCTTCATATTTAGTAGTGGTAAAGCACCTTAATTACACATAACATAACCAACTCTAATAGAAAATGGACACAAAAACCAGGTACATAAACAACAGAATATATGTGTACATATATATAGAAGTATGCATATACATATATATATTTATGCAAGGTATATGTAATAATATATAATAATATAATATGCATATATTCTCTTTTGCCCAGAGAAGCTGTGGATGCCCCATCCCTGGAGGTGTTCAAGGCCAGGTTGGTTGGGGCCTTGGCCAACCTGATCTAGTGGGTGGCATCTCTGCCTATGGCAGGGGGGTTGGAACTAGGTGATCTTTAAGGTCCCTTCCAATCCAAGCCATTCTATGATTCTGTGATATATAATACACATAATTTACTCAAACACACTGCAGCCTTAGGTCTTGTCTGTTAGAAAAACTGTACGTGATAAATCAACCTGATTCACTATTAAATTTGTTGCTGTTTTTCAGGAAACGTAACATTTTCCTTTGCATATACAAGAAAAAAAATCATTTCCATGGTGTCTTTATGAGAAACTCAACTTAACATGATTTAATTAAGTGTTGGAATTAGCACAAAATTACAGATCAGGACTCCTACTCCTCATCAAGTCACTTAAGAGACAGAAAAACAATTAGACACCGAATTGTCCCAGATACGGAAACCTTTTAACTATACATTCATAAACCCTGCCATTATCCTCTTCAATTTGTACAATAAGAGTGATGTGAAATTGAACACAGCAAGACGTTAAAAGCCCTGAATGAAAATAATTTATAATAGACAAAAGGCATCACTTTAATATAATACATAACTAGCCTGCAATATAGTTTGTTAATGTTTCCTGACTTACAGCAGGCACTGCAGACTGCTGCACTGAAATTTATTAAAATACCCCACATTTGAGTAAATCCAATGTGCAAGAGCAATAGCATGGGTAATAATGTTACTACTAATACCACTAATAACCACATTGCTATCCATGTCATTAGTCCCAAATTCATACACATGTATACTTCATATGTTCAAAGATCATTATAGGTTCGATAATCTTATTTACTGTCTCACTAGAAACAAATATGCACTTGTGAAAATCCTGGTGTGTCAAGTTCCAAAACAGAGAACTGTATGCAAAAAGGACAAAAATGTTCCTCTTGGAAGAACATTTCCCACTCTATGTTCTGTGCTAGCCTCTTATTTGTTTATCCTTACTGCAGCAAAAGTTTTGAATGCACAAACTGCACTTGGACTTTAAATGAACGCTCAGGAGCAAATTTCTACCCAGAGAGACAGAATCTTAATGCTTGTAGCGACATGATCAATCTTTTAATTTGCTACAGCCAGAACGGAAACTGAGTCCAAGCAAAAGGTCAGAACAGGCATTTTATATTCTCTGTTAAAGGAGAGGAGGAAAAAAAATGTCTTTGAGGAGTAAAGTAAGTAGCTAATGAGACACAGCACTGACAGCTGGAATTTAATAAGTATCCACTTCACAAGGAAAATTGCTCTTAGTAATTAAATACAGGTATCACGCAAAGCTTCTGCTTAGAACCAGACTTCAAAATCTTTCTGTCAGTAGGATTGAAGGGGTTTTACATCCCAGGTAATATAAGGGTGAGTTTGCCTGGGAGGCTAGTCCTAAATGAAGAGGGTTAATTGCATAAAATTCACAGTCATGTCAGTGGTAAATAATTCCAAAGGGACTTGTTCAGATAGTAGTCTGGCAATACTGAAAAACAGACTGCAACTAAAAAGACCTGTTATAAAGTCCGCCAAAACCTGAGACATATTAAAAGTTTATTAGTCATTTCAGAACTAAAATGCAAACACAATCTTTTTAGAGGTATCCAAAATTCTTTATTTTCCAGGTCTGTAGGGCCATAAAGCTTTACCTGAGAAAATTTTAAACAATCTTCTAATTAATCACAGAATTTTATAACCTCTCACAAGCTGTACGTAAAACGTTAACAAGGTAGGGAGAAGGAAGTCCTATTTGTACTAAGCATGATTCTCAATCCAGCTGACATACCCCACTAGATGAACCACGTTAGAATTTAACATCAGTCTGAGATTGTAATGGATACTAGCACATGGAGATGGTATTTCATTTATGGGACTGCATGCCTGTAAACGAAGGAAGGTACAAGTCTCTAAATAACAGTGAACATCTGGGAGGGCAGAGTTTAATTATTTTTCTGTAATTTGTAACAACGCCATGTATGACCATGTAACATATTCTCAACTTAATACAACTCAGATCCATAGAAAGACATCTTGATTCTCACATAATTAGTAGTCCAATGGAACTGTGTTGTTATGAGAAAAAAGAATTTTAGGTATCTACATGGGTCAGTGCTTTTACCAGGTAGAATTGCATTTACTCTGGTATGCGTAACATAATCACACAGCTGTAATTACCAAAATATAAAAGAGCTCTGACTCTGAAATATGTCTCAACCTACCTCATAGAACATAGGCACATCCTTAACCTTTTTTCCCTTTTGATTTCCAGATTCTGTGATCTGTAAGGAAATAAGGTATTATACCATGAGTAAATTTTGAAATTAAACAGATTATTTTACTAGTTATTCTTTTTCACTAAATACTACAATCACACTCCAAATTGGTAAGGAATCATCTTAAAGTACCTATGTACCTTAGGGAGAGAGCTTTGATGACCAGCATCTTGAAGAAAAGTCTGTAAAAAAACCCACTGTTTTCAAGGGGCAGACCAGCTTATGCAGTAAGCTTTTCTTCTTCCATTTTCTAATGAATTAGTGTAATTTTTAAAACTTCCACAGAGAATTTAAATAGGGTTTGGTTTGTTATTAAAAGTTCCTTTCTTGGAATACCTGTCTGAAGATATCTTCACGCGTCACCACGCTGAAGAGCTTCCGTTGTGGCACCTGCACAGCAAGAGACAAGGCCGTTGTGTGGATTTCATCTTCAATTTTGGTCCCAACCACAAAAGCGATGCTAGGCTTCCAGTCATCCTATTTCCAAAATAAAATATTTAATGCATTAGAACACGAGCACACAAAACGCTTCTCTGCAGTTTCAAGGAGTAAGCCTGTAGAGATAATTACTCCCTTTAAGACATATTCAACATTAACTATGAATCACACTGAAATTAACTATACAATCGAAACAATCATGTACAGCTTTGTACCTCTTCTTTCTTCCATTAGGTGGCAGCATTATGCTGTAGAAAACACAAATGCCTAGAAACACTCTACAAAACCTCCTCACAGGCAAAGGTTGCATTAGCATCACACAAAGATAAAATAACTTTAAAAGGTTTTCACATTTTGGTAAACAAACAAGAAATAGAATTTTAAACGTATGTATTTATACTGTTCTTTCTACATTCTTTGCTCTAGAAAAAAAAACTTTCAGCCCAGAACTATTTTCTAATTTCTAATTGTAGCATTGTTTGTACTATGTTTTATGAGGTTATATTTACTCATGCTATCATTCTTACATGCTTTCAGTAAGTGTTCTGAAACAAGAAAAAATTTGTATCAATGGCAAGTTATATTTCATGACAATATCAACAAATAAAAAACACTGGCAGCTTGCAAACATCTGCAGGAAAATACACATGCATTTTTAAGAAGAAAAATTTCTTTTCAGCATAAAAGAAATGCACAGCAAGAGAAGATTGTAACAAGTTACTTATGGATATACATCCACAAAAGCTTTAAAATGATGTAATTTAAGCGACTGGTTACTCTTCTTCTCCACTTCTTTAACCTACTGGAATCCCTTTGAAAGTGGCAATCTTCAGCACATCCACATCTTCGCTCTCCAGTTTTCTCTATCAGCATCAGTGACACCTGAACCAGAAGCACTTCTAAGGGTTGCACTTTCCACTCTTCAGAATGCACCATATTCTTTTTTTTTTTTTTACTATGAAATTCAATGTGTGCATATGTAAACTGCAAGGATATCAATAAAACTTAACAAAGGTCAACATGGAAAGAGCTTCAGTAAGACCCAGGTGGTCCCAGGGCATTGTCACACTAACCAGGACCAGCTTAAGCAGACCCACATGCCAATCAGTGCACATCATGGCAGGGAAAGATTTTAAAGACAAATTTAAGAAAGGTTGGTAACTTTAGGATTTTGTTGGAACAATTTCATATGCATATATCATGTAAAATGTATATGCGCATGCTTGCAGAAAAGAGGAAAAAAGCTTGAGTTTATGGTAAAGTGCGGGAAAGGACCCTTGAAAAAAAAGTTAGATGGAAGTGGTGAGAGGAGAAATTTATCTTTTTCCAGTTTTAAAACATCCTTCCTCATTTGTTCCTTTTCATATCTGGAAAAAAAAAATCCTACCCTAAATGTTTGCAATTTGACAAACTGATGACTTGAGATGGGAGAAAGTGACAGTTGACATGACATAAGTTTCAAACTAGCAAATGCTTGCAATGTTTTATCATACTCTTCAGGTAACAAAACATGTCACTTAAACATGGCATAACATGATTATACAAAAGTGCCCCTCTTTTTAATCACAGTATATTCAGAGAAACAAAAAAGTGGGAAAGACCACCTGCCTCCTCCATGTTCTATAATAGCACAAGATACACCTTCAGGATTTAATGTTGCAAAATGCAGGAGAGTGCAAGCACACCATTGACATGTTAAGACCACGCAAACACTATGGAAGCCAGAAGAGTGTCTGGCTGCTCTGAGGCAGAGGACACTGCTCACAGGAGAAACAGCAGCAGCAGCATTGGTGGCAATGCTCTGACAACAGCCCACATGGGGACTGTACCAGGTAAACTGAATTTCTTTTTTCCCTTTTCTACAAAGTTGGGGAATAAGGATAGCTCACCCTGCCTAAAGTTGCCAAGATAGCTGCTGGTGCAGAGTATTCTGAAAGAGCTTGGTATTCCAACATCTCCATCAAAACACGTGTACAGGAGCTACAGTTAATCTGAATTCAAGTTAAAGTTGTCATCGTATAGCTGCCAAGAGTTTGACTCAAAATTTACTATTATTTGAACAAGGCATTTGGATGTCCATACTTGTGTGCAAATGTATTATTTTTTAGGCTTTCAGAATTGCAAAATGTCGAGATCAAAAGGCCCCCATGTGGTGGCATCCTGGTGTTCCCATAGCTCATGAGAAAAGCAAGAGCTTTCAGAACATCCACATACCAGGTGAATTAATGGAGCAACAGGTACACCAGAATGTCCTCTTCAGTGTGAACCACCAAAAGAGAAGCATGGGGCCCAGTAAGTGTCACAGACACACAGTGACAGCACAGAAAGCGCGCCATACTCAGGAACGTTAGGCTTTAGCCCAGATTTGTGGTGAGGCATGGTACAGCAGCAACAGAGCCTGTTCCTACAACTTCCTCCAGTTCTTTGGATATGTGAAGAAATCTCCGTCAGAGTCCTAAAACCTCTACCTTATGACTTCTTTAGTTCCTCCTTAGAACATGCTGGTGTCTTTGTGCCCACAAATTACACCTGCTTAGGACTGGTTAACAACCTGCAACAACGATGTCTGTGAAACCTGTCTTCCTCAGAGACCTGTCTCTTCTTGACCTTTCCACGCCCTGCTCACAATGGTTGCTAGCTCATTTATCCTTCCATTTCCACTCCCTGCTCCTTGTCAGAGTGCCATAACTTCTCCGAATCCTTCACACATCCTTTACTTGCACCCCTAGCATCATCTTTTCCTCAGTTCCTTGTCCAGCTAGTCCCTAAGTTTCATTATCTGACCCCATTTCCACCTTTCTCAACCCTTACATTTCTTGTTAAATTCCTAGCACCTGTAATATTTCCCCATGAACTTTCAGAATTATGTTTGAGTAATGAGACTTTCTCTTTTGCAACACTTCTACATTCCCAGGGAAGGCACCAGAAGCAACGGAGTGAATTTTCCAGGTTTCCACTTTATTGGCCACCTTCACAGCACCCTGTAACACCGAAGCAAAACATCAGGGTAAGTCCTGCTTGTGAAAAATTGATTTTTCAAAACACTTAGGATTTATCCAACTAACATTCTCGGGATTCAGCAAAAGATATGCCCTTGACACCAGCGTGGCACCTCTTTTTCCTTCTGCTAATTCTCTGCTTCAAATAAACAACCTGCTAGAGCTTCTCCACACAACAGCTATGAGAGTACTTACAGCATTGGCCAAATGCTGGCTAATACATTAAAATAAAATACAGGAATCAACATCTAAAAGATAACTGGTAGTGAAAATCCA
Source organism: Anser brachyrhynchus (assembly GCF_964034855.1). Taxonomy (NCBI): domain Eukaryota; kingdom Metazoa; phylum Chordata; class Aves; order Anseriformes; family Anatidae; genus Anser; species Anser brachyrhynchus. The sequence goes on from NC_137694.1 coordinate 101,480,485, forward strand.
CCTAACAATTCTAAAGAAGTATATGCAACATGATACAAAGTCTTTTGTGTAAAAATTTAAACAGTATTAAGCAATGTTATCCTATCCCTCTATGAATCAAATATATATGCCTTTTATGCAAAAGGTACAATACCTGGAAATTGGAGCTAGATAAATGCCAGAAATAGCTACACACGCTTTGGCGGGGAATAATGATCTGTAATTCCCAGTCACTAACAGCATGTCATCCATTTCTACTCTGACTGTTTTTGAAGCTCATTTTTCAGAAAAGCTGAACATTCAGAGCAGTAACTGGAGTCAATGAGGATAGAGAACATGCAGCATTAGTATATAGTTTAAGGTGTTTAAGTGACTGCTTTTTTTTCTGACTTTAAAATCTATTATTTTTGCAACATCGTCCTTATGTTATCAATACTGTAACAGTATCCTTAATGTTCAAGGCACTGAAAGGATAGAGAAGAAACAGACCCTGCTTCTACAGCTCACCACCTAAAATCACAACATAAAAATGAGAAGGAAAAGTAGTAAAATGTATATGGTTACTTTAAAAACATTTTCTCCCTCAATATACAACTGTTCCTCTACTTAGTTTAATTCTTTCAAATGTTTTTGTAGAAGTGAGACCTAAGAAAGGATCTGATGGGGGATAGATTAGTGACCCTAAGGCTACCTTAAATGAGGTTCCCAGCTTAAAGAACAGGACAGAGAAAACCATGCAAGTAACTAGAGGAAAAGCATGTAAACAGTCTAGGGAGGCTGCCACTGGGAGAACAGCAGAAGCACTACCTGCTCTGAGTCTCAAGCCTCAACTGTGTTCCTCTGTAACCTGATTTTTTTTTCAACCTGTTAAAAATCAGTACACATAGTATACATATCTTATTTGTCATGGTACTATTGGAATAATAAAGCTATGTCAAAAAATCTCTAACTTCCATCCATGCTGAAGAAGAAAGAAGATGTAGCTCACAGAATTTTCTTTCCTTTTTAAATCTGTCTTGTACTTTATGCTTCATTTCCTAGACACAGAAGAGCAGCTGTTCTAGAGAAGACATTTTAACAAATCAGATATATTGACTACATTTGCAGTACTAGTTTCTAGATCTCTTTTGCTAGGAAAAGCATCATGCAGTCATCTCATTCCCATTTCCAGGAAATCTGAGTATCTGTCATTTTTTATTGTCACTTATTCTTCTGGTATTTTATTTTTTTTCCAAGGGCCATAACTAGTAGGCTCATTTCTTTACATCTTATTTTCAAATATAAGTGTAATGGCTGAAGAGAAACATTTGAAAACTTAAACTCCAAACACTTCAGCATCAAAAGGCAAGAGTTCTTTAACCTCCCGATTTTTAAGTAAAGCCTTAGAAATAGTGAGATTTATTAAAGATTTATGAACACCTAGGAAAACATCCCCTCTAGCATTCTTTGCTTTCAACAATGAGTGAGCTTGTAAATCAGCAAGTCCAGCAGGCTTTACTGGAAAAGGTTGCTCATCAGCCATTTTGCAGCCCTCATGTAGTGACTGTGTAGAGCACCAGCATTAAGAAATCTCCAAGTCCACTTTCATTACCTCTTGACTGACACATGACCATATTACTACTGGCTTCTGGTTTTGGGGGGCCTGAACTTTTGCTGTATTACCCCTGCAGGTTACAGAGTATTACAATTCAATTGAATACCTAATTCCTCTCCAAAGAGGAAGCAGTATGAAGAGTAATCAAAGTGGAGTCATCCAATTCAGAACATTTTGAATGGTTTTATACAAGGTTTACTTTCAGTTCAATCTTCAGGCCCTAAAATGCACATAAAGTGACAGAAACAGCATATATGGGAAACCAGAGCAGAACGTGGCTTCCAATTGCCATGCTTAATTACAGTTGCTAATAAGGACATATAATAGATAACAATTACTCCAATTGTCAGGGCTGTATTTGCCCAGAATTTCACTTAGCAAGTATATTTAGTGGCTTAAAGCACACAAAGATTCAAACTAAGCATCTTAGTTTATATTTTGTAATTTAATTTTGCAGTGAACCCAATCAAAATACCTTTATAAATATCTGAAAACAAACACATCTTGCAGCTGTATGTTCTTCTGCACAGCACGTTAGACACAAAAGGTGCATATAGACTATAATGTGAGGCTCTCCAAAATCCGTATTTCCTCTGTACATGTTTTTATGTTGTCTGTTTGCCAGTTTTCACAGTGTGTTTAAGTAAAAGCCATTATTTGGTTAGTAAATACCATTTAAATCATATTTTAGTTAGCATACCCTTCCATAAAATGTTAACACCACTGGTAAAATGACTCCTTTTCATAGATCAGACTAATAAAATATGGTAAGTCATAAACACACATTAAAATGGGAAATTTCATTGCTCAGCCTATCTGGTACAACATAAAACCAGTTCCAGTAAATTCCCTTTGACTCCACTAATAGGAAGAAATATTATCTAAACTGATAAAAGTAAAAGATTTTAAAATTCATTAAACATGATTTACCAGGAGAGAAATGTCTTTAATTGATAGGAGTTCCTGTCATCTCCCAAATAAATTCATATTCATATGGTATATCACACACAATGTAAGAAATAATTTTGTACAGTGCGGCTGGTGACACGTATAATTAAAGTAGCTCAACACTCTGTGTTACAGGCTGCTTTCAGTTTATATATTCAAGCTTAAATTATGTATGCTATATATTTACTGAGGAGGGCGGAGGAAGAAGATAATGTGGTTAGACTATTTGCAGAATGAGGTTTGATTTGAAAGATCATTTTTATCCTTTGATTAAAAACCTTATAAGAGTAAGAACTTAAGAAATTCAGTTTTCTCCATGTTCAAGAGGAAGGAACTAATATTTGGCAGCATAGACATACTGTTGCAAAGGTGTGCTTTTACACAGCATGTTTATTTATATTAAGTATTGCCACGTTTGGCCATACTTGATGAACCATGATGCCCGGAAGAGATCTGCAGGTATCTGACAGTTTTGCACCATGTATGCCCCTGCCCATGACTATCAGAGCTGAACATGAATTCTTCCTGCAGTAAGAATTTTTAGCAGTTGCCCAGCATCACAGAAGCCTGAGCTCAAACTGACCCCGAGGCTCTGCCTGCTAGCAGCAAGACAGAGAAAGTGGAATTACTTTAACTGGAACATAAAACAGATCGACAATACCAGAATTAAGGAGCCAAAGAACCTTAATTAAGCCCCGCTGGGTATAGGCATTATGATAAACTTTAATTAGGCGATCACAAACTTTTTTTCCTACAGTATTCTTGCCCCATTCAGTGAATATATTCAACATTTTCTTTCCATCTGCCTCAATGTGTGGTCTTGAATAATCCTAATTCTGGCATTTCCTATATTTCGAACATTTATTTCTTACCTTTTAAAATACTTCAATATAATGGTTTGCGTTTAACAAATGTAATACATTACATATAGAAGCAGCAGAGTAAACAAAGCACTTTGTTCAGTGAATTCACTGGACAATATCCACAGCCTTAATAAACACCACCATAAAAACAAAATATCACTAATTGGCACCTTGCTAGCAAGCCCAGGAAAAAGGCCAGGAACTGAGTAGGTGATGGAGATTGGACCTCCACTCACCCCCATGCTTCAGGGAGGTTCTCCTAGGGCAGGGAAGGGATTCACTAGCAAGAAAGGACTCGAGCGCTTTTGAACTCTACTGAAAAAGCACATTCTGGGGGAAAAATGGGAAATAACAGCCTTAGCTGAGCAGCACTCACTGCAAATTGTGATTTTGTTTGGCTAAACTTGTACGATATTGTGACTACCAAACAAAAAATAAATCCAAGGAAGTACTTTTGGACATCTGTGGCGTTTTTGGAAAGATGATTAGTCAAGTGAAAAACTGCCTCCTGCATACAGAAATCTTCATAATTACTAGAACTAGTGCGTTAAAAACAAACAAACCAAAAAACCCACCACAACAGGAAAAAATACCCTTGGTTTTCGAGTAAGGCACAACAGGCACCCAACAAACAAGGGAGCCATGGAAGTCATTTGTCTCACTTACAGAAGTGGTGCTAGGTAAACACATGCTAGATAAATATTATTGTTTGCGAAACTGCTACGCTATTTTGAAATCAAATTCTTTCTCGTGAGTCAAGATTTATTAGAATTACATTGCTTACATAGAACCTGGAAACCCAAATATGCCTTCAGATCCTCACACGCTGTTAAAAAGAAGGGGGGGGGGGGGGGGGGGGGAAGCGCCTTTAAGCTGCACACACCGAGGCAGGAAAATTACAGCCTCGCATTTTCAACGCTGGAGTTAATGCTGTGTCAGCACCTCCATCAAACCCCGTTGTTCAGCAGTTTATAAAAAGCTCGCTCCCAGCCGAAACTTGGCACCCACCCCGCCGAGGGGAGGGCGAGGGCGAGGGCGAGGGCGGCGGCGGCTGCTGCTCCTTGGGGCACCGGTGTGGGGGGAGAGCCCCTCCATGACCCCCAGCCCGCCCCAGCGCCCCTCGCCCCGGCAGGGCTGCCCCGGGTCCCCCTCGGCGCCTCCTTCACCTCCTCCAGGGCGGCGGCCACCAGCGCGGCCTCCCAGCTCTTCGCCGCGGGCCCCGCAGAGGCGGCAGCGGCGGCGGCCTTCGGCCGCTTGGGGCCCATGGCGGTGCCGGCAGCGGGCGCAGGCCTCACGCGTCGCCCTGGCGACCGGCACCCGCCCGCCCCGCGCCCGGGCCGCGGCTCGGGCCCTCGGGGGTTCCCGGGTTGGAAGCGGGGCCGTGGCGGGTTGGGGACACGGGGCTGGCCCCGGCAGCGGTGCTGGAGCCTGCAGGTGTGGGCGGCGAGGCAGCCCCCGGCCCCACATCACACCCCGAGCGCTGCCAGATGTGCCTGCGCCGGGACCAGAAGGGGAGAGCGGGAGGCACAGTTGGGAGAAAGCAGGAGGGCTGCCAAGATAAAGAATTCATTACAGAGGAGTCATGTCGTGATCTCACACTGGAGACGAGTGAAATATTCTGTGTGATTTAACATTTGGTGAAAATACCCCAAACCACATGGTGCCCTTCCCCCACCCGGTTGTACCGACCAGCATTGCTCGGAGCCTCCAAATCTTTTAACTTCGCAGGAGTCTTTCAGCCACGCTGTGCAGTCCATTACTGCTTTAGTCTGAATTTTATTCTAGGATGATACTGACCTCATGTATGTGCTTTATAAAACACCTTTAATTACATGCTTTTAGTGGAGAAATAGGAATTCGAGTTTATAAGGAACATAAGATACAAGTCTTGTATCATCCTTAGTTTGCAGAAGTGTATCTTGCCCGGGTTTGTAGACAATGATGTAGTTTATAACATGGGAAAGCTGCACAGTAGATTTGCCAACATCCATAAACATTTTCCCCACCCCATTTCTTGGCTGATGTCCATTTTTCTCTTTTTGAAGTTTTCTTTTGTTGTCCAGGAAAAAAAAAAAATCAGACTGCAATTGTTCACAGAAACAGGGATTGTGACATTTCCACCATACCCTTGTTCTTCATTAAGGTCTTGGATATGCAGACTGTGCCTGCTGAGGTGTATTGAGAGAGTATGGGGAAGGAGGATCAGGCTAGGAACTGCTGTTAATACAGCAGGACAGGACAGAGGTGTGGGGCAGAACACACAGATAACGTTGCCAAATGCCTTTACTATTAACTGTCCTGCCTTTTTATGGCTCGGTTTTCAGGGTTGGATGTGAGATTCAGGATGACTGACTGGAGGGTTCTGCACCCAGCTCCTGATGGTACGGCTGGAAATACACACCACCATGATGTCAGTGAGAGATGAGGACTGCTTAGAAGCACTGTCTGCTGTGCCCACACCTGGATCTGTAAGCTCAGGGTTGTTGGAAGGCTAAAAGACAGAAAAGTCATAAACAGCTCGGAGAACATGAACAATAGCTGTGAGAATCATGAATTGGCCTGGTTTTATCTATTGTGTGTTTGCTTGTATGAATAAGGATTAGTTAAAGGAAATTGTTTTGTTTTGCTGCTTATCGTCTTACTAAACACATCTAGCTAACTTGCTGTTTATTGTTGTTGGATGCTGTAGCAAATAGCGAGTCAAGCTGAAGCAGGACAGCTGATCACTGGGAGCTTACGAGGTCATTTAAAATGACCTCCACCACTCTCCCGAACAAAGGAGAGAAGGAAATCATATTTATTCCTTGTTACAAAGGGCCCTAGTGTATTGTTCTAAAATAGGTTCTCCACTAATGAAGTCAGCTAAAGATGTCTCCTGTTTGGCTGCTTGTCCCTGTCCATTAAGTTGTGCTGCCAAAGATGCTTGTAGGCCAAGCTATAAACCAGATCATTGAAACCCTCTTGGTTAAATCCTCCAACAGACAAAAACAACAAATCAAAAATATTGGGAAACTATGGCTTTTGTTCCCTCCAAGTCATGCAGACTGCAAAACGCCCAGTTGTCGCCGAGCCATCTGAAAACCTTCAGCTTCCTTCTGATAACAGAGATGAAGTTACTGAAATCTTAAATCTTGTATTAGCAAAACTGAATGTAATTCAACTATACTTATAAACCAAGAATGAAAGTAATACGCAAAATAAGGATCCAGAGTGACTATACATGGTTTGGTATACTTGCTAAAAAGGAATGCACAGATGTAAAACTGCCATTTCTACATAAAGAAATTGGTTCTGCCATTAGTGCAAGAGTTAATGGGCAAGTCTGTAATGACTTTTTGTATGACAGGAATATTTATGATGAAATTTTCAGTGGCAACCTTAACATTTTCAAGTCATCTTTTCATTTTCTGTCTTACTAAAAAAACAAATATAAATACATGAACAAATGACAGTGGAGTAACCAAAGCTGTGACTTTACAATAAACATGCAATTCTAAATAATGCTGTGTGTAAATACAAGGCAACTTGCATTTTCCTGGGAGAGGAGTTAACTACTTCCTATATTCTCAATTTGCACAATAGGGTAAGAAAATGTGCAGGTTAATACTGCAGTGTACCTAGACACATACCTAGTGATACCTAGTAACATTCCTGTGCCCACATATTTAATAATAATATAGAAGAGATCTTTCCTTCTAATAATATAGAAGGGAAGTAGGTATAGTACTTACATCCTTCAGGAGGAAGAAACACTATTGCCTTTTACTGTAGTGTGATTTAAAGAACATTTGCTCTAACTTGCCCTCCAGTAAAGGGTGAAGAGTGGAAAGATACTACTAGTTGTAAAAATCATGTCTTCTCTACTTGATATTTCCTGAAAGACTACAATTGACTGAAGAACTAGTAGAGGTTTTGGATCTTAAATACTTAAAGCCTGATCAACTGAGAGGGGAATTAATTTTAAACATGCATCTTTCTTTTTTTTTTTTTGTTTACATGTATGTATGTTTTTAAGTGCTTATTTTAAATGCTTGACCAATATTTTGCAAAAATGATCTTTTCAGTAAGAACCATCAACTTCTTTCCTTCAGCTGACAAGTCAGCAAAGAATGTTCTTTGCTCAAGTTGTTAAGAACACACTTAATTACTTTATATTGCTTTACTTCGATTTAAATGTTTCTTAAACAGCAAGGCTTCCTGAATTACGGCTTCAGAAAACTGTTTCCGTTTTGGAAAACTTTCCAGAAGGCGGTATAGAACAGCTAACATGGCCTTCAGCACTGCTAAGGAAAACAGTCCTTCATATTCCTTACATTTCTAAAAGAAGAAAGGTATTATTATTTTTTTTTTTGAGAACACTTCGTGTTTGGTTTTTTTTTTTTTTTCCCCTCAGAAATGAAGAGGGGGAAGAACATAAAACTCATTTCGCTTTCCTTTTCAGTTTCATAGGGCTGTAGCACCCAGGCTGGGAACAGTTTTTCTTGAAGTTTGCAACCCCCCAGGACACAACCGTCTCACAAATTACACAGATTTGACAGCTATGGCATGTGTTTCCCCAGCCTCCCTGAAATTTCACGTATCAAGTTGGATGTAGGAGGTCTTTGCCTACAGTTGCTGCTCTGGCCACCAAATGCTTCCTTGCAATTTGTTTCTCAGTCTCTAAATTTGTTTATACAATTTGCATAAAGCTTCCCACATGGACTACATTGGCCTTGTGGATGCAGACCAAGTAATATGTTTCGGCGTCAGGACCTATAAAGCTTATTTCTACATCAGTGAATTATCAGTGCAGTTTAGTTAACAATGTGCCCTGAAAGGGACAAAAGTTGAGCATAAATATATTAGCACAGTCCCCTTCTGAGTGTGGCATAGCAGGCTTATGATATTTCTGGCAACAAAAGTCACTCATTTCTTAATGGATGAGTTCTAACCATAATGAAACAATAAAATAAACCCTGTAAAATAAACAATAAACAATAAAACCTTCCTCAGACTGTAACAGGCCTTCATAATACAACCACGTAGGAGGTGCTAGATGATGCTGAACTGTAAGATCATGCAGGAGTGGTTAGAGAGAAAGGAGGCACTTAAATGTAGAGACAGTACAATTCAGCCCGGAGTCGAATCTATTGGCCAAGTGGCAAGGTCTCCCCTCTGAATTGAAGCCACTGCATGTGCTTATCAAGACATAACCTGTAAATATGCTGCTTAAGCCTGTCCATCTAATAATGTGGCCAAAATCAAAGGAAGCTGTTTATGTTCTCCTCTCCCCCAGGTTCTAGCATTTGGTGTTGGTGGCCAGCCATTGTTTTTTCTTCACTCATATTTTCCGTCAAGCTGAGTTACAAATGTATGTAGCCTCTGTTGTTTATCAATAATATAACATGCAGAACAAATCAAACTTCCTTTATATATACAAATAAGCTTACATTTAAGAGCTTCCACCAACTTTGTTTTACTGAAAAGAAAAAACAAAAAAAAACACCAACAACAAACCAAACCTTACAAGGCCCTGCATTTAATTTCAGAAAAGATGCTTTCATAGCCTAGTCTCTCCCACGTGTATGCATGTGCAAGGAGAATGCTTTTTCCTCTCTGTAGCCAATGATATAGGGATTCCTGGCAAAGCTCAAAATGAAATCCATTATCATCTGTCTGTAAAATGACTTCCAAATTCCAGCTGGATGCTGTGCAACAGTCTCTTTAAAGAAAGACTCTCCCTGCATTTGGTATTGTAGTTCTACTGTCTCTCAGTAACTGGATTTTGGAATCAATTCAGTGTTGCCAGTCAGCAAAAAAAGTCCAATTTCTGATATCTCAGGCCTTATTCTTGCATCTTCCAAAACAAATCATGAGGTTTTTATTTTTCTCCTTGAAGAAGTAAATTCAAAGAAAACATTTGCCCACTTGGAGAAAGCCAAAGTCCCCGTGCCCTCTACAACCCCATCTTTCTGCACTTTCAAATCCTTTATCATTGCATACTTTCTTCTGGCATAAAAGCAGTATTTTCCCTAAGGTTAGAGAGTCGTCCATTCTGATCTGCTTCTGTAGCACTCCTACCACTGTCAAGAAAGGGAATCTTACACAGTAGTGCTGAGCACAAACCGCTAACCTTTCTCAACAGCCAAACAAAGCAAAGTCTAAATAAATGGAATTTGAAACATTATAGTCTTACTGGTGCAAAAATAAAACTGTTTCTAATCCACTGAAAACAAACATTAACACCATGGAGGGTAAACAGACCTAAGATCCATGCCAGAGCTTGCACTGAAAGTATTGATAATAAGTGGTGGAAAGACATGGTGGGTTTGTTTGTTTATTTTTTAAAGGAGAAGACATTAGTTCTAACAATCTATGCAGTCTGAACTGGAATTGCAGTAATTAAATAGCTAGGATCATAATTCTTTGACTTTGATGTCCTAATTCTGTGAATTCATATTTGGATGATTTTTAACTGTGAATTTTCTGAGGGTAATGTCCAACTGTAGAATAATTAAATTACATCAGTGTGATTTATTCTGAAACTGTTCCTTCAATTTTAATTCCCCCTCCTTTCTTTCCAACCCTTTTCCCTGAGCACATGCATGCCTAAGTGGATCTAGTTCAATGATTAGATTTTGGAAAGAAATACACAAAATAATATCTATTTCCTGCCCTATTTTGGCACCTTTCTCTCTCTGTCACACTTGTGCCTAAAATCTGCTTTATAGAACAGTAATGATTAAACTTGCCAGTCCTATGACTGTATTCCAAAATACTATCGTGTCTTAATTTATCATCCACTAAATCCTTTACTCTTCCTTAAACCTGAAGCATACCTATATTCTCCTTACCTCAGACCACAACTGCGTCCTGTGCTTCTCTTTTTCCCTCCTGCACCATTTCTGCTTCACAAGTTTTCCTCCTTCTGCATCTCCAAAAATCAAGCAGTACCCTGATCCCCTGAAATTTCCCCCCACTTCCAGCCCAGACCTCTGCCTGCGTCAGCAGACTGTGGCACCACCAAGACTCAAAGCCAGCACCTGCCAGCAAAGGCAGGAACATCACTTTGATGTTCAAAGCACCATCACCTCTCTCCTGCCAATCCTTGGTTCTAGATGTGGCTGGTCTGTGTGATCTGTTACCCATCTGCCAAGCACCGTAGTGCAAGAGAGCTTGGCACAGTGTTCCAACAAAAGTATTTATGTAGATGTGGTTGTCTCCCTCATCACCTGCCCTGGAATGCCTCCTCCCTAGCACATTCTTAAGTGACTGATCACCACCATCTCCTGGGTGATATGAAATAAAAGAATATGAAAGACATGGGCCTGTTAGAGGGGTTTCAGAGGAGGGCCACGAGGACAATCAGAGGTTTGGAGCACCTCTCCTACAAAGACAGAATGAGAGAGCCGGGGATGTTCAGCTCCAGGGAGACCCTCTAGTGGCCTTCCAGTGCCTGAAGGTGGCCAGCAGGAAAGCTGGGGAGGGACTCTTCATCACAGAGTGTAGTGATAGGACAAGGGATAATGGTTTTAAAGCAAAAGAGGGTAGATTTAGATTAGACATTAGGAAGAAATCATTTATTATTGGGGTGGTAGAATGGGTTGCCTAGAGAGCTGTGGATGCCTAATGCCTGGAAGTGTTCAAGGCTAGATCGGATGGGGCTTTGGGCAACCTGGCCTAGTGAAAGATGTCCCTGCCCAAGGCAGGGGTGTTGGAACTATCTTTAAGGTCACTTCCAGACCACTGGTTCTGTGATTCTGTTTGAAATAAAAGACTATTGGAAGGCTAGATGTTGCTGTACATAGTGAGTTGGCAATCTAGAATTTGGCCAGCCATCCTGTAGGAAATCAAATAATATGGGCATCCTGAGGGCATCAGAATCTAGCTCTGAACCTGTGTAGTGTCCCTTACAAGTGCTGTAGCCCTAGGTATTACTCAGAAAAACTCAGTGAAAAACAGGTGTCAGAGATGAGCAGGCTAAAAGCAGTATCTGCATGCCAGAGCCTCACCTTACATCCCTCCAGCTGAGTTAAGTGAAAGATGAAAATTACTATGAAAGGTGGTTTACCTTTGTGGAATTACCTGTAATAGAATATTATTCTTCACCTTCACTGGATTAATGCAGTGCAATTTTGCAAAGTAACCCCCAAAAGACAATTTCCTGCTCTCCTCCAAGTCTTCTTATTTATCCTATGTGGAAGATTTTAGTGAGTCTCAACAGTAGAGTAAGTAGAAAGAATTTGTTCTTTATTTCTGTAAATGACTGCAAAAACAACATTCTGTCAGAATTTCTGTATTTCTTTTAGCTATTTGAAGGAGAGCAGATTTAGTTAAATATTCTCAGAAAACTAATTCTTTATTCAAAGAGTAAATTATGTAATTTTAAGGAAGCTAAGTAACAAAATATTGTTTAAACAATAAAATAGTTTAACTACCCTGAAAGCCTCTCAGATACCTTTTAATGACTGATTTAATGTAAAAACTCCACTCACTACTGACAGTTATTTTCTAATAAATAACAGTTTCAAAGAACAAACAGTAACACTTTATCATTAACATAATGCAGCTTCTGCCATGACCACCTACATATATGGGTTCAGTAAGCTTTAAACAAATAGAACACAGCAGGACTTTACAGAGATCAAGTCAAAAAGGATTTCTAATTAGCACTTTTCTTAGTTAACAAATAGCATAAGCATTAATTCCCATCAGCCAAATTCATTAATTCACACTAACATCAGTCAGAATGTAAAATGAGGCCTTTTCCCATCTTTCTTGATCTCATGACGTCAGGCAAAGCAAAACATTTACTGTGCCAGGGATGCAAGATGCTAAGCGCCGTCAGTTGAGCAGATACAATATTTAGATAAAACCTGGCCATATTCCCAACGTAATGACCCACCTGAGCCAGTGTTCATGAGATCTGTGGTGTTTATTTTGTATCTAGTGATTTCTGAGAGAGGGACTAGTCAGCATTTGAGAATAATATGGAGAGATTTGACATAACCAGCTGAGCTCAGCAGTTTGGCCCAATGTGCCGGCTGTGGTGTCTAAACTCTAAATCTGTCTAGCGCTGATGTATTCAGAGTACATGCAAATCTACGCAAACATCCGAAAGTCATTTTGACTGCCTGTCATCAGTAACTACAAAGTAAGACTGTGAGTAAAATGAAACAAAACAGAATTTCTTAGCTTTCTTTAAAATGTATGTTAAATGCCAACAGAAAGTTTTTTTGGTGAATGTATCTTCTTCCATTTGCCTTGAATTATCTTTGCTTTTCTTCATCATCCCACAAAATCCTACAAAAACTAAGCAATAGCATCTTAAAGAAAGCCGTGATGAATTAGTTACTTTTAACTGCAAACTCCTGTCAGTAAACCTTGAGTGCCATTACTACCAGCATGCATCAATGAAGTACAACTTGTCTGGTTTCCTCTTATACAAAAGTCTAACATTCGCAAGATTTATATGAATATATATATATATAGATATGATTTTGCAACCCAACTATTGCTTTCTAGGACAGAAAATTAATGAAATGATATTGAAAGTCTGTCTTCTGGTCTAATGATGTTTAGACTGCATTAGAAAAAGACAGAGCTATACCACCAAGAAGTGCGAGAATTTGTGTGTAATAAAAGGCTACACTGAAAATGAACCACTTCTAGAGCTGTTTTCATTATATTTTTCAGAGGTGATAGAATTTGATTTCAGCAATCATAATTTAGCTTTTGCACAAAAGCTTCAACCAACACTTGAAGTTGGTTTTCAGAGCTTGGTTCATGGGATTCAAAGCTGGTGCAAATATATCACTCTTATTTGGGGGCATTAAGCTAGCTGTGGGAACAGCTGATCAGTTTAGAAGCTATGAAAATATTGACTACTAAAGCTCAACACTTACCTCATTCAGACCTTGCCATCAGAGTTTGAGTAATTCTAGATGTTTTGAGTAGCAGGCTGAGGCCCAGATCTGAGGCAGTTTGCTCCCCAGGTACCTTTGAAGATCTAAGTTGATGCACATAGCTCACACACCTTCTGCCACACATCCTGGATCACTGGAGGTATAATCACATCCAATCAGAGGTCTGTCTAACGGGGCAAAACAGGGCAGACTGAACTGTCTTACCCTTCTCTTCTGTCCAGAATGAGGGCATTAGCATTACATAGCAGATATGATTGGCAGCACTTCTCATCCAATCGTTCTAATGGATTTCAATGAAGCATTAGGAAGTTCATCCACCACACATAAGAGGGTGCTGTTTAAATTAGAGACTTGGAGATCTTTACTGCTAAGCACTGTAGAAAGTGCTATCGTTTTTACTTTTCAGAAAGATGGGAAAATGATAGAAAGCTTTATCCTGCCATAAACCAAATTCTTGCCTAAATCTTCATGAGAAAGGACTATTGATGATGCCGCTTGGCTTTGGGAGGCACTCCTCAAGGCTGCATTTATGCCATCATTGATTATTTCATCAACTAGCCAGGAACAGTGTGGTTTTCTGAAAGAATGAGTACATTCCTATTCCTGATTTTATCTATGGACGGGATTTGAAGGCATGAAGAAAACAAAGGAGGGATGGAGCTCTAAATGAGAAGCCTGAGGCACACTGTATCACTGCTGCTACACACAGACAACAGCCCGTGCAGCTGAAAGTGTGTGAAGGGCGAGAAGGCCAAGTACCGAAAGGCAGGCACTTGAGGCTGTGAGGAAACAATTCTAGTTCTACCCATGCAAATATGCTGATGGTGGGGCATGGTACTAGTGGAGCATGGCAATATTACTGTTAGGGGCTGCCCTTTGTTTTTAATGTCTTATTAAACTGAGGTACCTTGACCTGCCTTAACCCATTTGTTTGCCCATCCTCCAGTGTTGGGCTCTAGATGTCCACTTATGTATTTGGAATTTAAAGAATTGGCAAAGGAAGGAAACGTTATGCACTGACTTTCATCTATTTGTTTTCCTCAGGTCAGTGGGGAAATACAATGTTTTAACTGGGGTTTGAAAGGCTGCTGACCTAGAAGAAAGCCCTGGAAATCATTTGCATTAGACTTTTTAAAAGAACAGCTAATTAGTCTGATAAAGATCAAGTTGGGACAGTCTTGCCCAGCTGCTTGATGGGATATTTATGAGGATTTGATGATATGTACTTCAAAAAGCCTTTTTATTTTTTTCCTAGAAAGCATAGGACACTTCTGTACAATAGTATGTATAAAACATATTTTGAAGAAAGAGAGATATAATAAGATGACACAAAGCTTGTTTTAGCATTAAATATGCATATTTTCAGTATGGTTTTGATTTATTTATTTATTTATTTGTAAAGCTGGAGCTACAAAACTCAGGCTAATTTCTTTATGGCAGTTTTCTTCACACCATGAAGTAGAAAGACTGTTCTCCTTTATGTCAGTGTAGATACTCATTACTTTCCATCTACAAGAAGAAAAGTGCAAGCATAGAGATGCAAATATCAACATGGAACACCATGCTTTACCCAGGTAGAATAGTTTAGATAACTTAGCTCCTTCATGAAACAGAATTATATGTATTGTAGCGTTATCCCCTGTGATATCCCTCCAACTACCCTTGGCTACCCACCCCGACCAGAGACAGAAGGATGAGAGTGTAAGTGTTGAATCATGACACTGTTTTGTTCTCAGTGATCATTTGGTTATTTAAAAATCAAACTTATGACCTAGAGTTCTGAAAAGCAATCATAATTATTGTAATATTCTGTCAAATCTGGTGAAAGTAAGACTTGTTACCTTGAGATGGGGTTTGTGGTAATGTTAGCTACCTTGGTTACTGGCTAGGTGGCAGTAGAGTTTATTTATGTATTAATACACAGTGTGCTATTTTCTATACCAGTTTGAAATTCAGCTCACTGTACTGGTGAGAGAGTTCCTGTTGTCACACATCCTGCTCATATATTACAGCTGCTGTCCATTCTCCTACATCCAGTTAAAAGTAATTTTCATAACCACAGCTCACTCTTGTCTGTTTGCTTCTTTTGTTTTCATAGGATATGAAACCAAATCCCAGTAGTTTGGGCCTTTCAAGAATAAAATTGTAATAAGCATTACGGAAATCAAACAGATGCCTACTTCTCCTGGACAAAGCTTGTTTTCTCTCATTTTCCTAGGAGGCTCACAGATCACATATTTCTAGTGCCTACTTTTCTTGCTTTCTAGAATAGCAGATTTGGGCAGGATTTGGGCTGCAGCTTGCTGTCATAGTTATATGGGCTCATGGTATGATAATTAATCCTCTTCATGGTGACACTGGTGAGCAGGAAATAATCCTGGGAGCAAAAGCAGCTGTGCCAGCACCAGGGCTCTTATGTCCACTCAGGGAATATTGTTCAAGGTGGTGGTTTAACTTTCCCAGAAGGTCTACTCAGGGTCATTCAAGATGGTGGTTTAACTTACCTGTCAGGCTTCCTGTCCTTTCTAGATAGTCACACTGGCAAATCAGCTGTAACTGGAAGGAGATGTACAGCTTGGAATCAGAGTGTGTAGGAGAAGCTCATCTGTGTGATTCCCAATAATGTCAAGAAAACTGGTGGTCTGGAGGCCACGTGAAGTGGCAGACATCATGGCAGAACACCTGCAGACCAAGGTTGTGCAACCGCTGCAATGTAGCACCAGCCTGGACCCTGATGGACATTAACAGAATAGAGGTAACTGTCTTGGGTTTACATGGTGTGGGCTTGGTAGCAGGTGGGTTGCAGGGGTGGCCTCTGTGAGAAGAGTCCAGGAGCTGCCTCATGTCAGATCGGAGCAAGCTCCAGCCAACTCCAAAAGAGACCTGGTGCTGGTCAGGGCCAAGTCAATAAGCAATATTGTTTGCACCTCTGTGAGAGCATATTTAAGAAAAGGAAAAAAACTGCAGTGCAACAGCAGCTGGGAGGGAGAGGAGTGAGAAACAGCCCTGCAGCCACCAAGGTCAGTGAAGAAGGAGAGGGAGGAGGTGCTTCAGGCACCGGAGCAGAAGTTCCCTTGTGGCCTGTGGAGAGGCCCCTGGTGGAGCAGGCTGTCCCCCTGCAGCCCATGGGTCCCACACGGAGCAGATCTCCACGCTGCAGCCCGTGGAGGAGCCCCCGGCGGAGCAGGTGGATGTGGCCTGGAGGAGGCTGCGGCCCATGGAGAGCCCCCGCAGGAGCAGGCCCCGGGCCAGAGCTGCAGCCCGTGGAGAGGAGCCCACGCAGGAGCAGGGGGTCTGGGGGGAGCTGCCGCCCACCCGTGGGGGACCCGTGCTGGAGCAGTTTGCTCCTGGGGGATGGACCCCATGGTACGGAGCCATGTGGGAGCAGTTCTTGAAGAGCTGCTGCCTGTGGGAAGCCCCCGCAGGCTCAGTTTGGGAAGGACGGCATCCTGTGGGAGGGACCCCATGTTGGAGCAGAAGAAGAGAGTGACTGTGAAGGAGTGGCAGAAATGAAGTGTTAGGGACTGTCTGTAGCCTCCATTGCTCGTTCCGCTGCTCCACTCGGAGAGGAGAACATAGAATAGGGTGGATGGGGGGGAAGGTGTTTTTAGTTTGCTTTTAGTTTCTCACTGTTTTAGTGCTGTAGTGATGGGCAATAAATTACATTAATCTCCCTATGCTGAGTCTGTTTTGCCTGTGACGATGATTGATGAGTGATCTCCTTGTCCTTATCTCAACCCTTGAGCCCTTTTCATTGTATTTTCTCCCCTTTTTCCTTTGAGGAGGGGGAGTGAGAGAATGATTGTGGTGGATTTCAGTTGTGTAGCAGGGTAAAACCACAACAGTAACACAACCCAGCCTAGGCCAAGCATCTTCTGGAGAATCAGGAAATGTGCTGATCCTACCATCAAGCCAGAGATCACCAGAGTATTTTTGAGCCATACTGATTCTGGTTTTGGACCTCTAAACAGGAATTTGTGTATCTTGACAAGAACACACAACTCCTATCTCCTCCAGATGAGGAAACTGTGTTGCAGGCTGCAGCTGCCTTCAGCCCTGCTGCTCTTCCTGGCCACCTGTTGGTAGTCGCACTCTCACATGCAGCCTCAAACCCTGGGAGATTAGACCCATTCATATCTGAAATGACTGAGAAAAGAGTGGATGAAGGCAAAACTGTTAAAATTGCTCAGCCCCCTCCATGCTGCTCCACCATGGACCCCCGGCCCTGCTGAGCAGCTGCCCCCCCATCCCAAAACCCCTTGGAGCAGCTGCTGTCCATCTGGTTGCCCTGGCCTCCTTGTCAGCTGTTTGATGTCACACATCAATCTTCCATCTTTCCTGCAAATCTCTGATGATCGAGTTTCGCATTTCCAGGACTCTGGCTGTAAAGCCCCTTTCACTGGTATAATTAGTAATTAGAGGAAAAATGTTAGCAAACTCCTCTGGCATAAACAGACACTCAATCCCCATCTGTCAGGTCAGGAAATTCACATTAGGGTGAAGGACCAATACAGATTTTTCTATCATCTGAGGTAAGTGACCGCACACGCTCTGCACTACTTAATTAAGTAGCCCACATGACAATGAGGTGGATCTATTTTTAAGTGACTGTTTCAATTATAAACTCTTTTCAGTGTTTTGGAAGTCATCGTGTGTTTACCACTAGAGACCCCCATTGACTTTAAAGAAATGAGTTCTCTCAATGGTGCTCTGCAGTCCTTGGTGAGGAGAAGCGGGGATCATTCATGACTTGTGTTCAAGTGCTTTGTTTTCCACAGAGCTATGTTGCAGAGATGACCCCATTCAATAAATGCTCAGGCATGATAGGTAAGGCAGATGGAGAATGGGACCATTTTAGCATAGCAGACAATGCATGGTAATATGCAGTGGGTGAAGGTGAAGACAGACTAGTTCAGCCTGGAAACAAGGCCCCACATATTTAGTGTGGAATGCAGCTAATGGCTGGAGACAATTAGCAAACGTTATGATGAACGGCCCTTCTCTGGAAAGCTTCCAGACAAGATTGGATGTTTTTTCCTCCTGTAACGAATGCTATAGTTTGAAGATAAGCTAATTTAGGAAAGTCCTATGCCTTGTGTTATGCTGGAGGCCAGCACAGATGTGCAGAATGGTTTCTTCTGGATTTGTCATCCACAGTGGGAGTGAAAAATGCCAGCAAGGCCCTACTTAAGCCATAACTGGGGCTCCATGCATTGTTTCCTACAGCACTTCCTCTGGCCTTGTGGAGCTCATTTTGAGAACTATTTTTTCCCCTTCTGCAGGGGAGAAAATTCATACATGACTGAGGATCAAGCCTTCCATAATTATCTGAGGAAAAGCTAGGGGCTGTATAGCTGGGGAAAAACTCAACAGCAGTTAAGCTCAGAAATCCTTTTCTGGGGTTTCTGTTTCATTTATAGGTTTTTGGTGCAACCAAAACAAAGATAAACAAGTCGAGTCCGTGGCTGTATTCCACTCCTAGAGTTAAACAGCCTTTGAATACAAAACCCCAGCAACCACAAACAAGGCAATTCTTATGTGACTGAAGTTTCATATTGTTCTGTAACCCCGTCCTGCCCAGTTTCTCCAGAAGGAAAGTGATCTCTTTCAAAACTTCAGAGGCAAATTACACATAGTGGCACACAGTTATTTCAGGGATGGGCAGAAAAGCTAGGCTTGCTTGAAACACACTCAGATAAGGAGCCATTACTAAATGGACGTTAAAAAATGTGATCTGATTCTTCAAACAGTATTTAGTATTTAAGTCCTCAGGTCAGTGTTCATCTCAGAGCTTGAGAGGGACAGGGTGAACCACGGCTGCCGGAGCAGGGAAAGGAGAAGTTTCCAGAGAAAGAGAGAATCCCCAAAGGTTATATGAGATGTTTCTTGACATTTTCTTTGCAGGATGTGTGGCTGAAGAAGGGCTCAGACAATTTTTTTTTTTAAATGTTGGATCCATTTCCAGACACACTGAATACTGTGTCTCAGGGTACTAAAAATCAGGCTGACATTGAGTTCACTGTTAGATACAAAATGGAAACTAATATAACATCACAGGAGAGATTGTAAGAAAAATAAAGTTAAATTCTTACAGTAGCATAACCTCATACTTTTGACATGATGCATACCTCACTATGCTGACCTTATTTTCAACAACTTGGAAGTCTTTGACCTTAACAGCTTAATAGTATTCTCTTAAAATATTTTTTTCAGAGTTTGTGTTCCTAGGCCTCAAAGAGGAAAGGTGAACTTGAAGAAAAATAAACCAGTTATGTAGGCTGACATCCTTAACTTAACAACTGATAACTTAAGATCACTTTCAGCAGCCCCTGTCACTTGAGCTAGCTGGAATAACTGGTAATGGCAGAAGTTTGTTATTTGGTAGATGGGTGAGCATTAGAAAGGGATGAAGTCATTCTATTCATACTATCACATACTATTGGCTTTTGGAGAGACTCCATGGCAGGGGAGATCTGGACTCTGCTCCAACGGGGACTGTGATCAAGGGGGATACCCCCTGTCTGCACCAAAAAAGCCATGTTCCTTTTACCCCACCTCTATTCTCTGGTCCTTGCTGCAGCTCTCTCTTTTCTCCATCCTTAGACACATGTAGTTCATTCCCTTCTCCCCATCCCTGCCTTGCTCAGCTTGTCACTGATTCCCTTCCCTGATGTGTGTCACCAACATTGCCCGGTTCCCTTACCAAACTGTTTCTTGTGTCACTCTGAGTTTACACTAATTTCTCCCCACCTGTGGCTCTCAAACTCTCTGTCTCCTCACACCACACCAGGTTCTCAGGCTCTTCATCCAGCCTTGGCTTTCACTCTCTTTTCTGCCTTCCATATTTGCTGCTCCCTCTCTGGCCTCTGGGTTTCTCTAGTCCAGCTCCTTTAACCGGACAGAGCCCCCACTAGCTCTGATCTCTTTCCTGCCACACCTCTTCATCCAACAGGTTTGCAATACAGACTGTTGCTTCAGCCTTCTCATGAAACTGAGTATTTCCTCCTTACATGCCTCATCCTCAATGTAGCTTCCACTTTTCCTCAGATCCCTGTCCTGAACATTATCTGCAGAACTCAAGTTTGCAGTTTCTATACTAAAGTCAATTTCCTGCTCAGTATATCAATTTGTTTTTATTTCTTCCCTCTCTGCTCCACATCCAGTTCCATTCAGTACGTCCTCTTCACCACGTTTTCTGAGTTGCACATTATAGCAGTCCTGAGAGAATCCCTCCTACCACTGTTCATTCCAGGAGCAGTGTCTATCAGTAACATCCTACTTGACTTCTTATGCATGCAGAGCATTCACAAAATCCTTGGTGACTTCAGCCGCACAGCTTTGACCTGTGCATGTCAAAATGAAATCTTTCCAACTTGGCCAAGCTCTGATAGCTTTCACAAGGAGAGAAAAGGAACACTCCTGATTCAAAAGGTATTCCCTCTAATAGGGCCACATTTTCCTTTCAAACTTTAGTACCTCTAGAGATTCTAAAATAAATAAATTTAGCAGAACATATTAAATATTAGCAAAATAAAAAGTTCATTATTTCATTTTTTCAATTATTATTATTTTTTGTTGATTTTTTTTTCCCAAACAAGTGTTTTATCATGAATATCACATGATCAGGGCAGACTAGGGACAGAGAAGGGAAGGGAGACCCAGAAAAGAAGAAATCTATAACAAAGATGTCAATATCTTTCTTTCTGTATCAGCATTTGCAGTAAGTCATTGACAACATAGTTATGGTCTGGTACTCTCTTCAACCCTCTGCTTGCCTAGTTTCTTCCTCCATTCAATCCCTTCCCCAATTCCTTGTCCCCACCATTTTAATTCTTCAGTTCTCTATCTGTTTCATCTCTCACTCTTATACTCTTATATCTCCTTATGCTCTTTCCACATCTCATTGTAGTTTTCTTTCTTAGTCTACCTCTTAATTATCTCCTAAATCTCTTCTCTTGGTGCTTTTTCCCTCAAGTCGTATTTTTTTTCCCTCCTCAATCTCCTTCTTGGAATAACTTTTGCTATGAGGAAAAAAAAAGACCACAAGAACAATAGCTGTAAGGCCAGATGTCTGAACATCAGCATTCATTTGTACTCTTATTTTTGGTCATACGCAAAATGTGCCCAGCTGTTGCACTAAGCCCTTTAAACAGTCAACAAATCCCTGCTGGAACCCCATCTGGAATTGCTCATCTCTTCTCAGGTCCTCTTATACTACTTTGTAATTGTGTGTCTGATTGAAGAAAGGATTTTCTAAAGAGTATTTTGAGAAAATATGAGCAAATTCCATTATCTTAGTTGGAAGTCTCTTCATGTGACACTATATTTTCTTTTGTGAAAGCAGAACATATTTCCCCTTTGTTATTCTCAGTCCTCTCTATCTGTCCCTCCTCTCCCTTGCCACGTCTCCATGTCTCCATGTATCACTGCTGTCTTGCTGTCCTGGCTTGTATATGTTTGAAAGCCCCAGGCTGCTTAGTGATAACACCTGTCCAACAAGTTAAAGAGGGTGCAGATCTTATGGGGACTGTGAAGGGAGGCAGAGGCTGCTCTCTCAATTCAGCATGAGACTGAGGGTTAATAGAAGGAAAATATTGATGTTTTATTAAATTACTCCTATAGGTTGGATCATGTAACATGTCCAAGATCTAAACAATGATCCTGTTCTGGAGGAATGTGAGGTTCAGACTGATGAGATAAACCATTTGCTGGAATATCTCTCTGACTTCACTAAATTGCTTCCCTTATTTAATTACAAATTAATTGAAAACACTCCTTGCCCAGCAGAACAATACTTAGAACCTGATTTGTTGATAGTATCCTAATCCTCCTTAATATTCCCATTGACTCTCCCACGATTATGTCATCAATTTTACACTTTTTAGACTTTGGCAAAACCTTTTATGCAGGACCTATTAACAGAAATAAGAGAAATAACTGCAGACCTAGGGTACACAAAGTCTTACTAATCCTAACCAGCATGATGCTGACATAAATAATAAAGTGGCACATTTGCAAATGCTGTAAATTTGGTAGCAGTCACTAGCAGAGCTCAGAAGAGATGGATGTACCTCTGTCAGTAGAGAGAGGAGACCAGCATTTGGACAAGAAGCAGGTGAAATCTATATAGAAAGAGGATAGATGATGGAATTACTCAAATTTAAAGCACCTAGCACATAATGTGTCCTCTGCCTGTTGTATTTCTAATCTTTAATCAGTACAAGTTACTAACCTTGCTGCACTTTTCAGTGTTTAGCATGATCTTTCTCTTGATATTCCAATGGAGGCAGAGCTTGTCTGAAGCAGACAGCTCCACTCTGTGGTAGGAAAAACATGGTCTACAAAGAGAAAAAGAGTTTACTTTAAGTCCCCAAGAACAAAGGTGCTAACTTTTCAGCTGAGCCATTGGCTTCTCAGTTTTGGATGATACCTATTTGCCTGCTGTGAAAGGCTTTGTAAAGATAATAGAAATACAAATACAGAACAGCAGTGATAAAATGCTTAGCAATATCAAATTCTTATAAAATATCTGTCAGCCAGCATCACTAAGTATTCTTACTGCAGACAGCTCAACACTATAAATATGAACCATTGTCCCCTTTCCTTCTCCCACATAAAAGTTCCTTCTTTCCCGTCTATCCTATAGCCATCTCTCTTCCTGAAACACTAATCATATAAACAATTTATATTGTGTACCAAAAAGGCTGACAGATCTGTGTAATTTTGGACCCCAGGATGGGGAAAGGACAAATAAGATCTGGAGATTCGTGGTCTGGATTTGTCAAAACACCTTCACTAGCATCAGTGGGGACAGGACACAGGAAGGAGGGAATCTTTTGTGCAGGTTGGTCCTGGCTATTCTGGGTAACAAGCAACAAAGTTGTAGTGTAAATGGCAGCTGACAAAAATCTCAGGACCCTGGAGATGTGCAGTCTCAGGAAGATACTCTTTAAGAAGGAAAGTATTGACTTCATACTTCCATCTCTGTAGATTTTTTTTCCCAAGTATAGCTCCCTCCCTAGCACATAACAGCAATATGCTTCACAAATAATGAAAGTATGAAACATTACAGCATAATGGCTGTGTTCCTGCTAAAGTCACACCCTGATGTAGATGGTAAAGGCTGAGTTACTACCATTGTATGAATGTCAAACAGCTACAGAAGACATTTAATTAGCTCCCAGACGGGCATAATATATATGTACAGGATGGGGGACAAGAGGCTGAAGAACAGCCCCACAGTAAGGGATCTGGGGTTTTGGACAATGGCAAGTTGCATATGAGTCAACAGTGTGCCCTGGCAGCCAAAAGGGCCAAATGTACCCTGGGGTGCATCAAGCACGACATGGCCAGCTGATTGAGGGAAGTGATTGTCCCATTCTACTCCATGCTGGTGTAGCCTCACCTTGAGTACTCTGTGCAGTTTGGGGCACCACAATACAAGAAAGATGTAGAATGATCAGAGAGTGTCCAAAGGAGAGCTATGAAAATGGTAAAGGGTCTAAGAGGGGAAGATGTATGAGGAGCAGCTGAGGTCCCTTGGTTTGTTCAGTTCAGAGAAGAGGAGACTGAAGGGAGGCTTCATGGCGGCCTGCAGCTCCCTCACGAGGGGAGTGGAGGGGCAGGCACTGAGCTCTGCTCTGTGGTGAACAGTGACAGGATGTGAGGGAATGGCATGGAGCTGGGACAGGGGAGGGTCAGGCTGGGTGTTAGGAAAAGGGTCTGCACCCAGGGGGTGGTCAGGCACTGGAACAGAATCCCCGGGGAAGTGGTCATGGCACCAAGCCTGCCAGAGTTCAAGAAGCATTTGGACAATGCTTACATTTGTACATGTGGTCTGATTTTTTGGGGTGGTCCTATGTGAAGCCAAGAGTTGAACTTGATGATCCTTGTAGGTCCCTTCCAACTTTCCTATGATTCTGTGATTCTGTAATTCAGAGAAGCCTCCGTGTTGTAGGCAGGGAAGGCTGAGACTACATGCTGAGAGATTTTCAGGTAACTGGGGCTCTTATCAGGGAGGAACTGGAAGTTATGGCCCAAAACTCTGGATTTGGCTGGGATATTTAGCCAGGTTCCTGGCAAAATAAGATGGTAAATATAGCCTGGGATGCTATATAAGGGAGCAGCTCCATTTTTAATCAGCTAGAGCTTGTTTCAAGCAGGCAGTTTCCATCCTAGATAGGGGTGAGTTTTTTGGTAGTGGGTCCAGGACCTGTCTTGGTCCACACATGTGAGCACACAAACCTTCACTAGCCCAAGGAAGCAAAAGGCCAGAGCAGCTGATGAGAAGCAACTATCGAATGAGTGAAAAAAAGAATGGGGTTGCTGCTAGTTCCACCCTTCCATGCTATCAGTGGGGCCTCCTTCCTCTCAGCAGCAAGGGTGATGATAGTGGGGAGGTGTACTTCCTCTGCAGTTGGGCTCTCTTAGTTACCTGTTCTATAATTCCAACAAGTCTATGTCCCCGTATGCTGTGCTATTAACAGCATCACACCATTTGTACTTCCCCCCCATCTACCAGAAAGCTTCTAAGAGTGCCTTTTCCTGAGGAAGATTGCTCATTGCAACTCGATTTGATTCAGCTCCCCCAAAAAACTCTGTGGGCTATGTATCCAAGAAATAAGGACCAAGAGTTGGGGATTGCAAAAAATGTCTGAGCATGTTTAGTTAATCAATTAACAGAAGCATTAATGTGTCTGTGGATACAGTGACAAAAGGCTGCATAAATGAATATAACTAATGGCCTCGAAGATTTCAAGATAAAGGAAAATACAGTCTTGGGTGTTTGCAGTGTCTCTGGGGATTTCAAGATAAGGAAAACACAGCAGAGCTTCCAACCAGTGGCTATGGATCAATGGAAAAAGTGCAGTGTCAAATGGCCCAGGACTTTCAAAGGTCCTCTGAACCTGTAATGGCTAGATATCTATAATATCACACATGTTTTTTAAAAGTCAATTTACAGCTTGCCTGAATTCACTCTTCCTAGGGATAAAGTAGTCCCTTTATTACCATTTTGACGTGGTTGGAGTCCCTTTAACAGAAATCAGAAAGATTAATTTATCTTTAATTACAGTGGGAGGTGGGGATGGAAGGGAGCAAGAGACCCAAAAGTCATAAATTAGTTAGGGCAGAGAGGGAGGAAAATGCTCACAAACTGCTGACAAGATTAATATGCAGTTGATGGGAAGCGCTTTCACACCAGGGTGCCAACAAATAAACACAATTCAAAAATATCATCCCCGCTGTAGTGGATAAGGGTGGATTCTCAGTGACAGAGAGAGGGAGGGAGGGAGGGAGAGACATTTAGGGAGGGCAGGAGACCTGTTTGCCCTGTGAAGCTTCGTGCCCAAAATTCCCAGTGGAATCTGATAGCTGGGGCCTAGCCAGGCCAGAGGGTTAGTGCTTTCTGCATTAAAAAAAAAAGGGGGGGGGGGGGGGGGGGGAGGGGGAAGGAGCTTTGGGCAGGGAGGTTGAGGACTGTGTGTGAAAACCTGAAGATCAAGGCTGTGCACAGCTGTTCTGGGGCTGGGAACTTCCACCTGCTGTGAGTACTGAGCTAACTTCACGAACACTGCAAGATTTCCAAATCCCGGAGACAAAAAAAACAGTATAGTCCTGTCTGTGCACAGAGCTCAGTGGGAGGTTGTCCCAGACATAAGTAACACGAAAAATGTCTTACTAATGTAGGTTTCCTCAAAAGAGAGAAAAAAGGTGTGTGTGTGATGGCTAAGTTAGTAGAGCAAGAGGGCATGCGCTTCTACAAGCTGAACAACATTCTGCCAGATGACCACTTCACAATCAGTTTAGAAGAAATGTAGAACCTGATAGTTTTTTCCTTTCCTTTAAACTTTTCCAACCTTTCTGCTTCCTCTGTCTCTCATCTCCCTTCCATGCTAACATATTCAAATACTGAGAGAAATACTGCTGTCCCGCTGTCAATCACCCCTTTGAAAATGCAACTTAGATAATATTTCAGCTAAACTGGGTTGTAATTGCCAGGCCTGGCAATTGAACAGCTCTGGATTATAGGCCAATATATATATCAGCAGAGGAGGTTTAATGAAATTTTTCTGTAATGAAATCTTAGCTTTAAGACTTCACATCCTTTCAGAGACACATGACAGTAAGAGCCCCCTATCTGTAGTATGACTGACAAGTTGTCACTGTGACTGCACTGCAAACAAAATGGCAAAAAATATTGCTGAATTTGATGAGAATACCACCAATTACTTTGGAAAAGGACATCTTTGTGCTTGTCTTCCCTGTGGTTAAAAGTACGGGCTTCTTCATCTTGTCTTGCAGCTCTTCACTGCTGCAGTCCTACAACCCCTGTCCAGCTGTGCCACCCATGTACCCCCACCCCAAACCTGCTTCCATTTAATGTCTGGTGCAGGCTTTGCACCCACAAATGACATGCCAGCCTTGTGTGTAACAGTAACTATGAATGGCAATAACTCGAGATAACTCTTGTCTGTTTGAAAGGGAGTGTTTAAACTGAGTTTTCCAAAGGGAAGAGGAGCTGGAACAGCTTCATCGCACTGCACTCCACCTGTGTCTCTATGGGATGAGGAGGGATGGTTGAACTTCTCCAGCTGATTCAATTGGTCTTCTAACCTTTCTGCTCCCACAGGAGCATGACGGCTCTGTCTGTGTAACAGCTAATGCTTCTCCATTGACCTCCAGGGTCAAGGACATTGTGCTGATCTGGGGATGACAGTAATAGTTCTGTTGACAGATGCATTTCACCAGCTGTACAGCCGCTTAGTGGGACTTGAAGTTAACCCTTCCTGTGCCACCTGACACCAATGGCTCAAATGTAACTTGCATAAGAAAGACTGTCTACAGCTTCTTTACTCTCCACAAAGTATAAATCTCTCCAAATAAATTGCCTCACTGTTTCACGGAAGAAATATGCAAGTTCTAAATACCAGGCTCTACTTTCACCCTCTCCTCCTTGTTGAAGTCTGTTTAGCTTTATGCTTCTTACCTCTTCTGTCCATTTGCTACCTCTCAAATACCTGCTTGATAGTTAAAATGCATATTTAGACCTTGAAGTCTCTCCTTGTTCCTGTTCCCTGCCACTGTGACCAAGTCATCTTCTGATGGCAAGGCTGTCAGATTCTGAACTGATGATCCTGGCTGATTGTTGCTGATGGACCCCTTGCTTGCTTTTATTCCAGTCTCTCAGATTTCTCCCCTGGTGGTACCCAGTCCATATATTGAATGACTTTACTGTTTGCACCAGTTTTGATCTGAGCAAAGACTTCTCTTTGCTTCTCTCCTCTTCAACTCTGGCCCAATGCCCTTATTCAACCACTCAGCTGCTCTTATGGCACATGTTCCGTGAAGCACTGCTTCCTGCAGTTCTCTCTCTGAGTTTCTTTCTCTTCATTTCCATTTGTCCATTTCCACACTTGTCCTTCAGCCCTTTTATAGGATCTTAATGGGGTCTTCTTCCCTGACAACATCTCTAGCATCTTTGCTCACAGTTACTCTTCTTTGCTTAACTTTGATATATATATATATATATATTTTTTTTTTTCCTTCTTCCCGTTATCTCATTATTGCCCCAAATAAGTGTCTCTCCAGCTCTGTTCTCTGAGTTTCCCTTAGGACTTGTGTGGTTCACTCAGGGAAGGAAGGCTTTCCACAAGCCCTCGTCACCCATGAAGCAGTGGCAGCAGCTGTTGTACCCGTGGTGACTTATGGGAGGCTGCATAGAGACCACAGACCAGACTCAGCTTCCTTATCTCCCAGCTTCTAGGAAGACTTCTGAGACTGCCATGATGGCTACACCTGAGTCAGACCTATTTGCCCCACATCCACTCCATTTGTGTACATGAACAAGAAGATTGGAAATTGTCCCCTTAGAAAAGGGCTGTTGTCTTTGGATCTACAAGTCTAACAATCCCAAATTGAAACGATATAGGTAGCAAGTATGCCTTTTGTGTTTCAGGATTAGCCTATAAAAATCAAAATAGACGTCAATTCTGCATCTGGAAAAACACAGTCTGGTGCTTTTTGGCATTTCTCGGCCCTTGGACCCTTTCCCTTTCCCCGCTCTCTGTCCTATATTTTAAAGTTTTAATATTCTGACAGAATTAAAATCTCCTCCCTGGATCATACAAACACACTTGGAGTCCAGTCCAGTGTAGCAAGATAGAAAATGGTGAAAAAATATACAGTCGAGGAAAGAGAAATAAAGGTAAAATGTGTATGGTTCTATGTTTTAAGAACAATTGCAATACATACAGAATCAGGTCAAAAAGTTCTTTTGCTTTTAGTTCTACCACTAACATTTTAGTTCCATTTTATATATACTTTTTTATTTTTATTTTTGTTTCACCCCCCCCTTTGTTTTTCTTTATGCTTGATTTTCCACTGACTTTACAGAACTGCTTTGACTGCTCAGAATTCTTTACAGAATAAAATGGCACATCTTTGTCCAGATCATAATACATATATATTGCTATGATCTGGAAAAAATCATATGCTTACAATCACCAACACAGCCTCCGTCAGCACAATCTGCTCTTCCTGTCCTAATCATAAGAACAATCCACAACTTAATTTCCCACTGAGTCTTCAACATGGCTTAACACCCATTCTGACAGAGGATTTGTGAGGAGCTTGAACTAGCAAAATAGTATAGATTAGTACAGGCACCCTCATGCCACCCCTCAACTTCATAAAATTAAGGATAATCGATCTATTTCCAAAGCTACTCTCTAGGCTTACTATTGCGTACAACCTTCCCCTGCCCTCGATTTAATGAAACAGTGCATATCTCTCCATTGTCCTCTCTCAGCCACAGTCAAATCATCGAGTCAAGTTTGAAAGAAATGTCAAAAAGTAATGAGAAATTTTGAGAGACTTGTATTCATATGTATTTGGCGTAAGCAGAGTACGCATTTTTAGAGAGTAGTGGTGAAGGGGCAACCTTTTCAAACCAGTGGTTTTGTATTTCATCCTAAGAGTGGCATAGCTGAACAAACACTTTTGTTTCACCAGGTAGCAAAATTCTGCATCCTGGCCCTGGACCGGGTTGGGCTTCTGCTTCTCATGGTCAGAAGCCTCCCTCTATCGACCAACAGTTTCACTGTTCAAGAGAAGGAAGCTCTTGTTAGAATCAAGAGGAGCCGCCAATCTACCAGGTATCTGGGACCACTTGCAAAATGGCTTTGAAAATACAGTCAAAATCAAACATTTTAATAAATTTATCTGCATGGTTTTGAATTGTTTCTGCATTGTCTTCTTCTTCTTCTTCCTTTTTTTTTTTTTTAATTAAATATACACTTAATACTACTGAAGGACATACAGCAGGGCTAGGAGATGCCTTTTTTTTTTTTTTTAATAGGGAATCAGCTGTTTTCCAGTCATTGTGTCTCTGTTCCTAACCATACAGAGAAACTCAGTGACTTTGGCCTACATATTTCTCACCTGAAGGGCATATGAATAAGGGCTATGGAGAACTGAATTGGTCAGGTCTAGCATTCAGGGAGGAATGAGGAGTCTTTTTTATACAAACACAGTTGTCATTTAAAGTCACTCAGAAGTACTAGGATAAATTTGCTGACCTGGTATTTTATAGTTACTCAGGAAATTCACTCAGTGTACACTAATATGTGTAGTCATTGTGATGCCTACACAAATAAAAGGAAAAAACCCTCAAACAAGTAAGCTTAATAAATGTATGTTCTGTATTTATCTTTCAAACAAGGTTATCAGGGGAAAATATGAATTTTCAGGATTGTATTTCTTTAAAAACTCCAGTGTACTAGACAACAGAGAAGCAAATGCAGGCCAGAAGCTAAGAAGGACACTTTCTCAAAGGTGCATTGACTTGAGTTATCATGAAAATAGAACAGATTTTCACCCCATGTAAATCAAGACAGTGCCATTAACTTCTGTGGTACAAAGATGAGGTACAAGTGGATGCCTGACTTGTCTGGGAGGAACTCTCTCAAAGTTCTGGGCTTTATCATGTGTATTGACATGATGATTTATTATTAAACTTAGGGGTGCTCTGGAGAACTGGACGAAGTACACTACGTTGCTATTTTGAGTTGCTTAGGAAGGCTGCAATGTGCACCCAGAGACTTACTTTAACAGGGCTGCTTAGAAAGAGCAACTGGGGAGCATGAATTAAGAAAATGTAGAGAGTGAGCAAGCTGAGGAAAAGAGGCGTTTTTGAACATATTTCTAGACTTGCAAGACTACAGCTGTGGGAATAATTAAAAGGAACACTTTTTGGATAATTTATTTTTGAAACTCTGCAAAATTTGTCAAATCATTTATTTGATGAGCATTATTTAACCAGCTGTACAGGGAGCCACACTGGAGTGCTGTAATGAGTGCTCTGGAATGCGACCAGCATTAATGTGCCTGTGATAGCTGGATATTTCTTTTACCCTGCTCACTTCTGTGGTTTGCCTGTAACTATGGTCCTGCTTGATTGCTGTTGTGATGTGAGCTTTGAATTCTCTCTCTCCTTTGGCCTTTCCCTCTTGGCAGCTCCAGTAGAGCAGAGCCCTGATTAGAACCACAGTGTGTCATTTGATCTTCAGATGGCTATAAAAGGGCTGTGCAAGTGACCATCTTGCTTCTGTCCCAAACGGATGATCATGCATACCACACATTGCCACGCTCCTGGCATGACTTCAGCAAAACTGGCAAGTGTTCCTTCCAGAGCTAGAACATAACCCAAGGTACAGGAGCAATTCCATTAAATGCTCCTTTAAACCGTCAAAGTTAGCAGGAACTTTAAAACAGAGCAGACTTTAAAGTGATGAGGGAGAAGTACCGTTCCCCTGCTTGAAACTGCAGCTGGGTTTGTTACCATCAGGTGTGATATGAAGTCAGCATTTTCCTTGATGACTTTTTCCTTTGCCATTGTTGCAATCTGGCACTGCAGACTGGAGCCTCACTCCAGGTTTTTAAAGGGAACTGTTATTTTCCTCAAGGATTTTATTCCTTGTCTCTTGCTAAATGGATTTTGTTATTTTTGTAATTTCTCAAAAATAGGTGAATTTGACAAGATCCAGATATTTGGAACCAAGATGGAGAGTTCAGATAATAACAGTTTTACTGCAGGAAAAACAGAGGTTTAAATACTCATGCTATTAAGTAAAGTCTACAGTCATGTGCTGCCTCCTTTCATTCATGGGATATTTCAGAATATTGATGCCCTTTTTTCAGACACTTGCTCTATTCAGGTGCTGGTGGCCTTTCCATGAGAAATGGAAAGAGATATCTGGGCTATGGAAACACCCGTAACAGCGATTTTGGTGTCTCAGTACCTAAATGGACTTTCCTTTGTTCACAAAACACACGTTCTTGAACACTATCAAGCACTGGAGACATAATTGTTTCTTCAGTCATCAGAGATGGAGGCAGAGGGTGAATTTTTCTGCTGCTTGTACAGCTGCTGTCTTCAGACACTGATGCTATCAAGGGCTGAAATCTATAATGCAGAAAATCTTCATATAATTAAATGTCTACTATTTTGCTAAGTACAAGTATCATCTGAAGATGCCTGGCATAGGAACCGCACTATTCATTACTCCATTATTTGTATTCATTATTTTAATAGTGTTCAAATGGTGGATGGCAAGCCAGAAGCCTGAAGTTTCATTCCCAGTTCTAAGATCCACTCACTGTGAATACTTCGGACTCAGTCATTTTGTGGTTAAGTGTCCCAGTAGGAAAGAAATATTACTTTGCTCTTCTGTTGTACTGTTCTTTAAGATATCTCAATACACTTCACATTAGCTCTCGTAAGTCTGATCTTAAATTGGGAAACGTTAATAGCAAAAAGTTTGAGACTTTAAACTAGCCCATTTGAGAATTTTTCCCTAAATGGTATTTTTGTGAAATCAGTTACTTTTACAAAAGATAGTTCTTTAAAAATATAATGGAACCAAAATATGAAATACGCAGCTTGGAAGATATTATCTCATAATTGGTTTTGGCAGTTTTGATAGATCAGCTGATGTGACTACTTTTCAAGTCAAGATTTTTCATTTTCTTCTTTAAAAAATCACAGGAAAATTTGTTCAAAAAGGTGAACAGCTAAGGAAAAGAGACATAGTTTAAAAGGTTCTATACAGAAAACTCATTCAGCACTGATATAAACTGACCGGTTAATTTTATATGCAGATAATCTAGTTACATTATCATTAACATTAACACTTCCATGTGTCAGCATAGTTTATAAATATCAAGAGGCCATTCTTACTGTCAGTGAATTATTTAGAATTTTTTAGGTACATTTTATTCTTATATTGCAAGAACCCTGCCTCAGCTCAGTCCAAGCATTTGTGCAGAAATTAAATGCTAAGTACTGGAATGTCCACACATACACAAAAACGAATTCCTCTTTTATTAGTGTTTGATTGCACTTATATTACACAAAGTCATATCCAAGAGTTCTGCCAGATGTCAGGGAACAAAAAGGCACACACTGCAAGGTTAGCAAAGGGTAAGACATCTGTGTTGCAAAGCCAAAGGACAACCACAGGAATATCTTGGCAATGATATTCACCTGAGGTGATCAGATGTCTCTCCTGGAATGCAAATCCAGCAGTACAGCAAGCACAAGGGCTTCATTTGATGAAGTATGCTGAATCTCTGCTGAGAAGGCCAAAGATACTGCTTTTCTCTGGCATTTCTGCCTCATTCCTTTTCTGGAGACACCATCTTAGAAGAAGTGGAAGGACTGGAGGTACCTCTATGCCCAGATGGTGCATTTCGCATACTGGTGTTTCAGCTTGACTCAAAAGCTTCAAAGCCAGGTTATGATGGTTGGTGGGAACAGATATGATGACTGCTCTTCCACTTCAGAAAAATTCAGCAGAACTCATCAGTTTCTTACAAGCAATCAGTTAACATCAGAAGAAATTGAAATGGACTCTGTAGGGCACAGAAAAGTTTTCTACATTGCACAATATTCTGGGAGATCACAATACTTCAACACTCATTTTTGTTCCCAGATCAAAACACAAAAATTTAAACATCAAAAATTCTTGCAACACAATAGAGACAGAGTGATTCAGAAATACTTACTGTTTATTTATTTAATTGACATATTGACCATGGAAAAACTTTTACGCATGTCCTCAAATTGATGTAGTTGGTTTGCTGAGGTGGCATGGTTTTTTTGGTGAAAATACCCA
This sequence comes from Anser brachyrhynchus, assembly GCF_964034855.1. Lineage (NCBI taxonomy): Eukaryota > Metazoa > Chordata > Aves > Anseriformes > Anatidae > Anser > Anser brachyrhynchus. The sequence goes on from NC_137694.1 coordinate 101,513,948, forward strand.
TATTATGCTGAATACACTAGAGCACATGTTGTCTGGGGAGTTCCTCGGTTGATGCCCCTCTCTCTTGCATCCCTGAGTGCGAATCTGTGGCTGAATGGCAACTGTCAATCAGAACCCATCATGATGATGAATTTTTCATCAGGAACTGTGTGACATGAAGAGGAGGGCAGCTCACAAAGAACTTGATTCACAGGACAGAAAATTGCAACTTTGAAGAAGCAATGATCTGAGAGGGAAATGAAATTCAAAAATTTAGTAAACTGAGGTAGCAAAAAACATATAGGTATCAGGGCTCCAAAGCGGTCATCCTTGCATGACTATCTCATAAAGAAGCAGCTCCCAAACTTCCTCCATTGTCCAAGGGCCTGCAGAGAAAATGGGATCAGAACAATAGATTTCATTCAATATATATCACTTTCACGATTGTACTTACTATCTCAGGGACCTCTGTAATGGGACAAAGGTATCTCTATGAAAAGCATTATACAAAGAATACTAAATAGCCCCCTTCCAGATAAGATTATGATGAATTCAAGAGTAATGAGGGTAGCTGGAGGGAGGAGAAGGGTCTTATCTAAGGCTAAGACTTGTAGCCTGGAAGCTACATGTGCTTAGGCTTCTCCCTTGGACCTCATGTTTTCTTATGTGAGATTCATTCCACATGAATTTTCAAATATGTAAAGTTTCCTATCTATTCCCTAGTTAGGTTAAGCTTGAGGTCACTGCATGATCTGAGACTGGATGGGCCATTTCAGGAGCAGATTTACTGAGGTGCAGCCCCCCTTGCTAGCATCATCCGTACCACATAACTTGGGAGAAATGTATTACTTCCGTGGCTCCTTGCACCTCATTCAGATAGGACCTGTAACTACCACAACCAATGTAAATGCAGAGATTATCTCTTCTGGCACAGAGAGGATGGGAATCCAAGGATGATGCCATAGTGAGGATCAGAGATGGCTCAGAGTGCATGGGTGAAGGAAGGGGACCAGAATTATGAAGATAGAAGTGGAAGAAGCTGCTGCTGGAAGAGCAAAGTTTGCTTCATGGGGAGAAACATATTTTTTGTCATTTTTGTTCAGTCAAAAAAACCTAAAAGAACATGTTGCAATACGTTTATATTGTGAGAAACTAAGTTGTGTTTTTGCAGTAGAGAACTAATTTTCTGTATTCAAAGGTAGTTGAGTAGTCATAACAAGGAGAAATGCTAAGTAGATAAATGGACAGTAGAAGGCCTCACTGTTCCAAAACAAGGTTGAGAAAAACAGGATGAGCAGTGTGAGAACAGTAAAACAAAGATCACAAGTTCTCAAAACATAAGAAAGGAGAATAAAAAAGGAAAAAGGAGAAATTAAAGGGTTGAAGAAAAAAATTCTACATATATGGTACAGAGGAGCATTGAGTAGCTTATGAACCTGTAGTACTCAGCCAATGGGGAAACAGGGGAGGTGATCAGGTAACAGGGAATAGAAGGTTATGATATGTATACTAAAATGCGCTCCTAATTGGCAGGATACCCACCATTGCAATCATGAATAAAATAGCTTCACAGAAGATCCTGTCTGAAGAAAATTATTTGAGATTTTTCTCACAATATTATAGAAAAGACTACACCAAAAAGCATGACAGGCATTTGGAGGAGCAGATGGCAAAGAAGATACTGATATAATTTCCTATATCCTGTTTCTGATTTTGTACCTCTTTAGAGAACACACCCAGAGCACAGGGAGGTCAGGCATCATGTCTCACAAATCTGCATGGATGAAAGGACAGCCTGTTCCCCTCTGTATTTAGCTGGAGTTTCATATGGTCTAATGGTTTCTTCTCAAAGTGTGTGACATTGCTACAGACCAGCCATGTGCTGGCAAAGACATGGCCAAGACACTGTCTGCTAGGACAGCCTTCCATCAACCGGAGAAAGCATCACCTGAAGGTGTTTTTCCTGATGGCTGGAGAAGGACAGAGTTGTGAGCTGGATTAAGGTTTCTGTTAGTTTCTTCTTTGCTGTCCACTTTTCCAAAGCCCTACAGCCCTTCCTTCCATCAAGTGACAAGGAGTGAGCTTATCACATGGTTGAATGTTATCCCCCCCTTATGCGAGCGCATGTGTGCCCCTCACATGATGTGGGATGCTGGCACTTTTGGCATGTGGTGGCTCCACCTCTGATCATATGACAGGGAAAGAGGAAAGGGAGGGCTGTTCTCCCATATGAGGCCATGTAGCTCTCCTCATGCTTCCCCTATTTAAAACTTCACCTTGGTTATCTGATAGGGAATGGAGAGTGGAGAAAGATGCTCTGGGGGGACAGGGCAAGAGGCTATTTAATTATCCAGATTTTGAAAACTTATTTATCCAATGGTCAAGAACCCAATGTAAATACAAAAAGTGCAAACTAAACCCCAGTCAACTGTTCTTTGTTTCTTTTGAAACATGGACTCCTGGTTTTCTCAGAACATGTAAGAGAACTAGTACTCCTTGTATGAGAAGCTGAGAGCAAAACCAGGTCCTTGGATGCTTGCAGTGTTCCCACTGTGAACAGAAATTCTGCTTGATACAGTAGGCCTTACTAAAACTGCTTCCACCTTATCTTGCTTGAGGCATCATTTTACCAGTCTGCTGTCTAAAGAAAGGAACAATCTCTAGCTCACAAAGACACTTGCACATCAGATTTCTATTTTGATTACTTGTGTCACAGGATCTGATTTACTACTGGACAGAGGCTTGATTGAGATCAGCACAGATCAGTTGAGCGTTGTCCTGGTGAGCATCATCCCCCAACACTTACGCAAGCCTTTAGGACAAGTGTGACCTGCTTAGCATGACAGTGAGTCATCAACATTGGCTCATATTGGCTCCCCATACCTTTGAGATGGATGATGAAGATCCAATTGCAGGCCAGTTGAAAACTTAACTACAGCAGGGCCAGTAAAGCATCTCAGTTGAAACTGAAATGAATTAATCAGTGAAGCATCTGAGGACTCTATCAGGGAGCATACACAAGTGTTCACTGCTGTATCAATTTTCCACCCAGACACATTTATTCAAGTCGTGACTACCTGTCAGAAGGAAATAGCATTAACGTTTCCTAAGGCATCGCCTGGTAAAGCTTTGGTTATTCTGAAATAGTGTTGTTTCTCTCTCTCTCTCTCTCTCTCTCTCTCTCTCTTTTTCTTTTTTTTTTCTTTTTTTTTTTTCCCGCAGAACAGCCCTGAACAGAACTATACGCTACCTAGATTTTACAGAAGACTATGTACCAGGAGTGAAATACTAATGAAAAGTCATCAGCATCTGGTATTCAAAATCAGAAGATGGGAGGAAGGATACCGGGCATTTGTGCTTATCTCTGAGTCAGTATGATGTAATTCCAAGGAAACTGTGCCCCTGACTTTTTCTATGAAAATGAGTAAAATAATGCCTCTTTATTTCGCATTTGTTATATATTTTCTTGCTAGTCTTCATCCTGCCATTCTACCTACTGCTCATCATTGTTCTAAAAGACTATGGATGTCTTACTACAATCCTTCCCCTCAGCATTCTCACAAAATTATTGATTACACTTATACTACTGTGTACCAGGAATGTGAAAATACTGACTCTGTCCCCCTTCACAGAAATGTCAGAATTTCCTACTTGAATTCAATTTATATTATGCATATAGAATTAATTGCATTCAAACACCCAAAAATATAGAACTCTTTCCTACTTTATCTGATGGCGATAGAAATGTGAAGGAAGCATATGGTAGAAGATGAAAACATACTGGAATGATCTTACAAAAACGTTGGGCTGTTATTCAGAGAACCTCTGTCTCTCCTTTGGAAGCTTGGTCTTAAGGTGGAAAAAAAATCTGACATTTTCAGGGCAGATTCTTCAAATTACTTTTATATCATCACAGTTATATGTCATTTGAATAGAGATGTGTAAAACTGAACACTTTTCATTTATTATGAGAACTACTTACACAAGTAAGAGAGAGCTCTAGGACCAGTATATATTACTGTGAGTATCTGGATCAAGAGCAGTTGGAGACTCATAGACCAAGTAGGCTGCATGTTTAGCAGCTTCCTGAGGATTTAGCTAAATCTAATCTTGACACTGGAATACAGTGAAGATGTTCCTCAAAAGTGCTGTGAGGTGAGGGATTTTGATCTGTGACTGAATTATGAAACTGACTTTTTGGGTCCAAGGACATATGAGATGCACAAACTTAGAAAAGAACTGAACGATGAGAAAGCTCTTGCAGTTGGATGGTGAAACTTGTTTAAATTTCTGTGTGGTATAATGGGAAAGTTTTCTTTGGCCATCACTGATGCTTTGAGAGTTTCTTGAAGGGCTTCTTTATAGGAACATCTGGGTTCACTGTAGAAATTTCATCATTAGCTCTCTAGCAATATTTGCAAAGCTGGTTGTCTCCATGGTTCCAGAACGAGTCCTGTAAAAAAGTGTTGAGCTTGTCCTGTGTCAGAGCCTCCCATGTGTGACTGATCCCCTTCTGCTAGCTCACACACCAGACCCCATTTCATGGCTTTTCCTCATCTTTCATGGTTTAGTCACATCACAATATTCCTTTACTTGCATGGCAAAAATAACATCTGCAGGAGCTTTCCAATGTCCTGTGATTGAAAATAAGATACAGCAGGGATTCTGTGTGGGTCTAACATGCATGTGAGGATAACACAAAAGAGTGCCTTCTCACAGCTTTCACAGCAGGTCATTTTGATTGACGTATTTGTAGAGGCTACAGGGTGGATTGTAGATTCAGCTGGCATGTCAAACCAGATGGGAGAATTTCACTGAGTATACAATGAAATGAAGAGTGCACTTCTATGGCTTTCTCGTCTTTTAACAGATGGATGGGAAAGTAAAATATTTCTCCATGATATTGTTTTCTTTCTCAGGGACATCTCTATTCCTCTTATCACCTTCCTCCCCTCTTCACCATTCCCTGCATTTTCCTTATTTAATCTATTTGTGTATCACTTCAGCTTCTCTTGTCTTCTGGCTTTTCAACATAACTATCACTTTCTCTGTCTTGCCCTTCTGTGCTCCATATTCATTGCTCTTATTCTCTGACCATAGGTGTTCCCAGTGCAGGAAGAATAGACAATACATGATAGACATGGCTTGATAGCACATGCAGGAGAAGGGGCTAGTGAAATTTTCTATCTCAGTGTGGAATGAAAAACACAAGATCAGGTCATGGATTGAGTGAACCTTTTGGCATTAGAGGTTTGGCTGATTTCTCTTGCTATTTTGAGAGCTTGAAGAGCTAGATGGTGTTGATAGAGCTTTTTTCTTGTAATTTTACCCTGTTTCTTTTCCTTTTGGTGATTCAGTTAAAGAACCTAAACACGTTTTCTTAGCTCAAAGGAAGCTTTTGTAAGTGTCAGAGACAAAAGATGTGCCCCAAAAGCTTGGCTGGTACAAGTAGTTGCCCTATATTATAGCTTTCAAAACAGCAAAACCTTTCATTAAGATTATGTTTGGACTTCTATTATAATCTCCTGTTTCAGTGCTTGGTCTCAGCTCTGGAGGTAAAATTTTTTAGAAAGTTTGACCACAATCCTGTTGTATGTTTCTTAGCTATGCAAGTGAAAGAAGTTTCCCATTCTGTGATGTGTTTAGATGCTTTGTGTTCAAGAAATACAGCAGAAATAAAATATAAAGAGGAATTTTGAAATGTGAAACTAATCCTAAATCATTCTAAAATAATTCCCCACAGCAAAAGCAATTATTGTGTTTTAAAACTTAGCCTTCTACCTAGTTGGTGTAGTTCCTTTCTCCAACAGCACTGTCAATATAAAGAAAGCAGCTAAGCAGTAAAAATATTCTTCTCTTTTTACAGAGCTATAGAAGTCTTCTCCATGAGGCACCAACATTGTTGCAAGCCTGTTAGCATATCCAGAACACTTTGCTTTTGAACTCAAATGCCCCTAAATGTAGTAGTTCAGTCCTTTGAGACATACTTCAGAGTCTGACCCCAGACTGGTAAAAGTAAGACTGTGCATAAATACAGGAGAACACCACCTACAAGCCATTAAATACACACACACACACGCACACACATGCACAAAGAAATAAAAGGAAAAAAAAAGTATGTTCAAAAAACCCTGAACATGAGGGCCAGGGTTGTTCAAAATATACAGAGATTTTCTTGGCTGCAGACTAAACAGAAGGACCTTGTTTACATTATTTTTGGCAGGGTGGCAGGTGTATGGTAGAGCTGACTGCAGATCTCCTGGGAGAAATAAAGTGCACAAAGACCTTCTTTGCCTCTGGGAAGCCTAAATGGTCAGCCTTGGATCAGGAAGGAGTTAAAGAGGCTGGCTCCTCCGGGCTGCTGAAATGCACTTGCTACTGGTCTTGAACTGCCCTCCAGCACATCCCCGCTGTACCACTTGGTACACTTGGGACTTCCCACCGTCACCAACTGATGATAGACAGCATAGCAGTCATTGCTCTTTGTTCTGAAAATGATTTAGAGGTACACAGACACCTCGCTGTACCTGCCCACTGATGTAGGCAGAAGCAGAGTCTGTTTTTCAGGGTAACAAATTTGGACATAAACACCATCAACTCAAACTGACTGCCCAAATATCTGTGTGGATTTGTCCCCAAATCTAATGACTGTCCCAACGCTGTGTTGTGCTAACAACTTCCCTTGCAGAGCAGTTTCAAAACTTGGCAGGGTTTTGCAGAGTTCACAAGCTCCACAGGAGGGAGTCTTTACCTATATTTAAGTATTACACCTACCTACTGGAGGTATTTGTCACCTACAGCAAAGATCAGGAATGATATACTTTTTCTGCAAAAGAGTGAAGGATCAAATGGGGTTACCTACTCCTCACTGAAAGCGTCCAAGATTTGGGACTCAGGTCTGGAAAGCTCTGGAAAGTTTGTGAAAAAAGTTGTGCACACACACACATGCACACACACAGACAGAGTAACTTTGATTTTTTTTTACACTGAAGTGGCAAGATCAGTTTTCTGCTAGAAATTAGAAAGTTATTGCTGTCCCTTTTTTCTCCCCATGACTTTATGAAAGGAATTTAACTTTACCATATTGTAAATAAAAGAGAGTAAGTAGAAATGTGACCCAAAGTCTGGCTAAAAGAAAGGATTCCAGTAAATAAAAAAGAACTGGAACAGGAGAAGAAAGCTCCTAACCATGGACAGCCCAGGGTATTTCTGAGAAGAAGACAAGCATAGGAAAATATCTAACATCACAAGGGTAGAAAAGCATTTGTTCATGGCAACTTTTGGCAGTGTAGCCCTGATCCAAGTTGTGAGGCTGAGCAGTGATAATCTCTTTAGATGAGGCTGGGGCATATGCAGCAACAGGCAGCTCTGATGGAAGGATGCACAGCTTCTTTATCTACCCAGCAAAGCAGTAACACTGAGGCCTTCCTAATCATAGATGAGATAGAATTAAGAACAGAGTTATGAAGCTGAAATCAGAGTGCATAGCTTTACTGTGTGATGAGAAGGTGAAAGATACAAGTTAAAAGACTTAAGCCAGAAAGGCCATTGCAAACAAAGGACCTGGAGTGCAGGAACACAGAATGACAATTGCAGCCTGCAGTGCAGCTCAGGAAGGAAATGGGGGGTAGATTTGAAGGACTTTTAAAGCAGCCAACAGAGACTGATTGAGAGCCTCCAAGTAGGTTCAGCTGGGGAACGGGTCCAGAGAAAACAGGGAACTTATGGAACTTTCATATCTGCCACATTTAAAATGTAATGTTCCTGGTAAAGAACACTTTGATGCTACTGCCTCCAGAAGATTTGAGAAAAGTTATAAACCTGCTTGTTTTGAGAGCAAAGTTCAAGTCCCATTTCTTCATTTGATTTTTTTCTTGTATGCATTTATCGACACAATATTAATGGAAAATTCATTTGTATGCACATTGTTGCTGTGGAAAAAAGAACAGCAATAACCTTACTGTCTCATAAATTCATTAGTTGGTGCAAAGATTTTTTTAAAGGGGACTTATAAAGTGTTTTTCCATTTCTAGTTCCTCTAAATCTTGATTTTCTTTACAGATGATCCAAAGTTCCTTTTCTACTTGGCAAATATATACAGTATATAAAAATACTCCATTCCTATTTTAAGTGCAATTAACAATGGAGCTTTCCATACAGAAAAGCTATAGTGGCTTGACAGTACAAGACAGGTTTCTCAGACTCTCTTTGGAATAGAATAAAACACGGAAAGCCCAGATGTACAGTCTGATGGTCACTGAAATAATCAAGCATAGCTCCTATCTTATCTGCCTACTCTGACAGCCAAGATCTTGCTTCCCCAGGCATCCTATTGCATGCTCTGATAACTAAGCAGAACAGAAATGGTATTTCTCTCTCCTCTTTCCTCTCTCATTTCTCCACCTGCAGCTACTCTTCTGATAGGCAATTCTCCTTCAGCAGTGCTCTCTATCAGATCAGGTTTTGCTGGATGCCCCTGAGAGTAGTGTAACCCCTGCCTTATGGTGATGGATTGAATAAAGCCTCTAATCGTTAAGTGAAAGTTACACCAGACATTGTATGGAGTGAAAGGAGGGGGCACAGTTTTCTGCCTCTAGGGCTTGGCAGATTTCACAACAAAACAGCTGGCTGTGAGACATGGGTGCTGATGGAATACATTAATTACTGTCGTCAAGGTTTTAGACACACTTGTGTGCTGCTGGTAATACCAGCATGCAGGATTATCAGAGAAATCGCCTGTAAAAAAAAAAAAAAAAAAAAAAAAGGAGAAAGAGAGAAAGGATATTGGAAAGAAGGTCATCTGGTTCAGGTCCATTCTGCATTTGCATGGGCAATCTGGTCCACATGGACCAGTACATTCCTTGGCCTCCGCATGGTTTCCACAACAGATGCATAGAGTTTTTCTGAACATGCTGAAATCACTCAGGGCCTTTTCTGTCCCTATCATTATAAGTATTTTTACAATAGCAGGAGTCTACTGGATGATTCATAGTGACATAAATTAGAGCCAGCCTTCCCTAACAGACTTACATACAGCTTAATGGCAGCTTGGCTGTGGTCCATAAAATCAACAAACAGTGGGGAAGGTACTTGTGGACTTTGTTGCATAATGAAGAGATCATAAATTGAATTTGGCTTCCTGTTGGCTCCTTCTAGTAAAATCTGACATGTCTATTTGGTACACTGTACAAAGATTCCAGAAACATTATCAGACTAAGTCACAAGGAAGTCAATATTGGCATTCAGTTTACTCCTTATAAATCACCAATCATTACTAGCTTACAGTGATGTTCACTTGAGCCTAGTTCTGTTCAGCTGCTCACAATGTCTGACCATCTCACTGTCTGCCGTGCATGTTTTCTCTCCCTTGAGGCTGGTCAGGAGGGCCCAAAGATATGGCCCCGTGCACAGTCTGGAATAGATGGGAATCAGTGTTCAAAAACAGCTCCAAAAGCAGTATAGCTAAGTCAGTAATATTGACCAAGCTAGTATTTTGTGTTTCTTGGCAGCACAATAATGATCTTTGTGAAGTGTTGCTTTGAGATAGTTACGCTGTTTCATATGTCTGTGGGGCTTGTGTGATGTGTCACCTTCACTTATCTTGGAGGTTTTGTCTGCATTTACATTGTCTTTTTTTTTTTTTCTCATGCAGTAGAATGAACTGTTTTTTCTGGCCAAGTGGTACAAGTTGGCCTTTATCTATTACCATTCCAGGCCCAGACTTTCTGAATGGGACTGTTCGCTCAAAAAAGATTTCACAGCAGCACTGTAGGAGGGGTAGTGGATGGCATTCATATCCTGACACATTACCCCGTGGTAATTCTTGTGATCATGTTAATCATAAGGAATATACTGCTCCTATTTTGGAGGCCTGTCTGAATTTTTTTTGGAGACCCATGGCCCCTGGAGCCAGTTACAACAGCTCAGTTTTTGACATCTATTCTTACGCAAGCTGGGACAGACATGGCCAGATCAGCACCCTATCATTCCAAAGAGACATCAGTCATCATGGCTTCCAGGTACCTGCCTATGCTGTAAGGGAAGTTGCTTATGACTTGCTGCCCTGAATCACGCAGCTGTCTCCAGAACACAGAGCTTTGGCCCTGAGTTCCTACAGATCAGAGGTGGAGTATATTTTCAGATGCAGAGACATGCTGGAGCACACTCTAGAACAAACTCTAGAACAAACTCAATCAACACAAGGATGGTGACAGTTTTTGACACCAGGCGTAGTCAGTGTGAGAAACTTGGCACCAGTTTTCCAAGCAGAGGTCATCAGGACAGGGCCACTAGTCCAATTATACACAACTTGGTTTTGCTACTGACTTGGCTTATGTAGGCAGATAGTGAGTACACACTGCTGTGATGATGTGGCCTATGCACATGATAAACAAGTTTGGCATCAAAACGAGAACTCTTGACATTTGGGCTCTTTTGGACAAAAAACTGAGATACACTTGGAAGTGGTCACAACCATTCCACCTCTTGCCCATTCAGACAGCTTTGCTGTTGGCTTCTTCAGGATAACTGGGCTGGACGGTTGTGCTGTCTGAGGGTCTGAAAACTCCTCTTGGATGCAAGCAGGTTGTCTCTCCTCAGGGAAGGACCACAAGCTCTTTGCCTCTGCCAGGGATTACTTTCACAGGCAGTGTTTCTTTGCAGCTCTCTTTATCACTCACTGCCTCTAAGCACATTGGTGTTGGGTTCTGGAATAGGGAGGAGATTGTAGGTGTAGTTGTATATAGCTTTCCTTAGACCTTGTGTCACTCTCGCTGGCACATCAGACCTAGAGATAAAGCTGGAGGCTATGAGGTCTATTTGTGGGAGGTCCTTGCTGTTGTGAGCCATTGCCCTGTCATGGTCTGCAATGAATTTCCCAAATCTAGCTACCTGAGGGTCAAGTTCTTGAGTATTGCAGACAAGCTGAATTGCAGTTGGTTCAGTAGTCAAAGGAGGTTCCAGGCTCCCTTCTCTAGTATGATAGAACTTCATAATCCTGCCTCATTTCTCCTGGGATCTTGAAATAATGTGGGAAAGTATTTTTATCCTCAGTCTATACAGGAGGAAACTGAGGCAAGGTTACATTTGCAAAGTCATTGAATCAGCCAAAGGAAGAACTGGGAATAAATGTCACAAATCCCTGGCATTCAGTTCACTACTTTGTTAAACACCATGCTTATCTCTAAGTTTAGAGGTGGGTGAAGAGTCTTACTGTTTTGGTGCAATGCACTGGTGCTCGGTGAGGCTGAAGGGAGCTGTTCACTTTGTAGTTCAGGGCAAGGGCACCTCTGTGGCCCTATGGATGAGTTCATTGCTAAGCAGAGCTGCCTCCTTCCAGGCCCCACCTGCCTCTTCATGTGCACGAGGGTAGAGGTCAGGCCACAACACTCCAACCAGTCATTAACAGAAAAAGCAATTGACCTTTTCTTTCTTTCTTTTTTTTTTTTTTTTTTTTCTTGCGTTAACTTTGCTGATCACCCGTCCTGAAGTGTTTATTTTGAAAAAGATTCTGTCATTGCTACTGCACCAAGGAGACAGAATAATGCCATTAGTATTGTTTGTTTTGGTTGGAAGAAAAGCACTCTGAACCTCTAAAAAATATCCTCTTGTTAGCAATTGGAAACATATAATTAGGACAGACTTTCCAGTTATTTTAATGAGATTTCAGTTTCCTCTCTCTCTCTCTGTCGCTCTCTTTCCCATTTTTAATGAGATACCAATTTCCTCCCTTCTCATTTGCAGATGCCTTTCCAATAAAACAGACAGCTTTGATTTTCATCTTAGTGTGCATTCTTAGCCTTAATTTATTCGTCTACATAAGTTGCCCACCTCACTCTCCATGTGCTAAACGGCTGTTAATCGCTGAAAAATTAACAAGGTGTTTAACGCCAAAAAAAAAAAAAGGCTAAAAAAGTCTTTTTCTTGTTAGGTGGAAAGACTTGTATTTTTCTCACATGGCCAAAGCTCAACTAATTCTGGGCACCAAGGACAACACAGGACAGCTTTTTGCAGCTATACCCTATCCTTCCTCTACTACTCTGCAACTACTACTTTATCTTCTCCCAAGCCTCTCCCCCAGCATTCTCCCCTATAATCCAGAAAGAAATTCTGCACTTTCCCTTCGTACAATTGACTCTTGGCCAGTTTATTTTAATTGCAGAAATGCTGTCAGTCTGTGGACAGCCAGGAAGATTTGTAGTTGTTGAAGGCATGAAGAGAGGGACTTTTCTCAATGTAGCTGATTCAGTACAGCCAATTCCTCCCTAGAGGTTTTAGGAGATGCAGCCTTGGCAAGTTTGGTCAGTAAACTGTTTATTTATGAAAGGTTATTTTTATTTCACTTAAATAGCTCTTTAAGACTTGCAGAAATCCTGAAACTTAGCATGGAGTAGAGATTACCTTGTGGCAAAGAATCTAGGCTTTATGTTTTATTCAGCCTGGCTACCAGAAGAGGTTTCTGTAGGTTTGATATGTCATGTCTATTACCTGAGATGTGCCATCACAGAGTGCTAACACACTTATTTTTTGCAGAACTGAGATGGTTTCAAGTTTGGATTCTGTCTCATGACCAAGAAAGATGGTAGGGTAGATGTTGCAGTCAGCAGTGGGCAGTGGGCTGTGCGCAGATCCTGATGATGCATGATGCTGAAAACACTGCTCCACACAAGACAGTCCTGTTGACTTGTCCCAGAACATTTTCCCTCACTTATTCTATTACATAGGGAGAAACAGTTTATTCTCATTGTGTAATCTCAGTTTTTCTGATGTCACACTATTGTGACATCAGGAAAACTTTATCTCTCTTTGCTTCAAAACAAGTAATATGTTATAACTCTCCTCTTCTTGGCTGATATGCTTCACTCCTCTCAGATAGAAGTCGCTGTATTCTGCAAAAGATTAGCAAGGTCATATTCTGAAACCTTCCAAATTTCTTTGGACAAGATGGGGCAAAATGGCCTAATGGCTTTCTGATCTCAGTTCTGTGAATTTGTACCAATGATCCAATGACTCCTCCTTAAAACGGAGTGTGAATCAGCCTGGGAGATGAGCTACCAGCAATTTACACATTGACCAGTTCCCAGAACAGACAGTACTTGGAATTTGGACTTAGGGTCTGCAAGTCTTTAATCCTAAGGGCCATCCTAAGGGCTAGGAGCTATCTAATGAACTTATGGTATCTAATTGTTGTCATGTTGTCATGTTGTCATGTTTCATGCCAGGGTGCCTAATGTCTGCTTGTGTCCAAAAGGCCCTTTGTGAACAGTGGACTGATTATTCAAGCCCCCTATTGAGACATAGCTGTTCTGCTGGCTTAGTTAAAGTTTTATCAAGTTCCTCACTTGTATTCGTGCTGTTAGGCTCAAGAGAGGGTGCTAATAGTTGGGAAGGATGGATGGGGAAGGCAGCTGTGCAACTACATGGCCATTAATGCACAGTGTGATCCAAGCAAGCACAGACTGCAGGTGGTGCTGCTGGGGAAACACAGACGCATATGGTGAATCTGCACCTGTTTTTACTGGTGTAGCTTAGTCCTTTACTGGAGAAGGATAATCTATACCAGGATAAGCATAAAGTGTGACTATATCCACAGCTGAGGCTATAATTCAAAGGTAAAAATAAAGTCAAGCCTCTAACCAAAACAGTTTGTACTGGTACAGAAATGTATGCCCAACAAGGTCAAATCTGTAAACTGCAGTGAAAGATTATTATTATAGTCAATATTTTTTAGGTGCATAGGATGAATTCCCTTCTGTTCAGTGTGTGAAAAGGCTTCTGGGAGGAATCATTAAAAGTCAATCATTATTCAGAGTGGTCATTATTCTGAAACAGGCCTATATGTTTCTATAGTAACAAATTCACTTAATAACAATAGCATTCTGGAGAAAACTGCTGGCCTCTATTCCTTGCTGTCCTGGTGCATATATTCCTCAGAGCCAACCCTTCCAGTTCCATATATATATGCATATAACGGTCTCTGTAGCACAGATAATCTTGATCTTCTGGGTGAAAAATACCACAAGGACAGAACGGAAAAAGTGGTAATAATTACTCACTCGAAACTCATTTTCCTTTGTTTGGCTTTTTATTTTATGTATTTTTTTTCTTTCTTGGAGAAAGAGAAAGCATAAAGATTAAGATATGGGGAGAGGGAGATCTCTGTCAAACATTACGAGGGACATTAGCTGGGTAGTTCTGAGTAATCTTGAGACCTGAGTTGCCTTGAAGTCTGGAATACCATAATCAGAGAGTTTTAAACACTCCCAGTGAGTATAAGCTACATGAAAACTAAGGGGTTACTCAAGCATAGTTGAAAACAGAACATTCTTTAATAGCAAAAGCTATAACAAGAGTAGGTGGTACAGAGTTCAGGTCACTAAAATTCAGAATTAAAATTGTATCTGTAAGAATAATGGACATCTGAAGCTAGTCACTCAGGGATATCAGAAGTGTGCTGCCACTTGAATGGAGACTCATTGTCTTTTTATAAAGGACACTTTGATTCTACCACAAACTAATGGCTGAAATAAAGCAATCACTTGACAGAATTTTTGTAGTACGTTATGTAGAATTCAGACTAAGTCATCACAATGTTCCCTTCTAGACTCTATAAATTTATGTGAGCCATCTACATGTACTTCCAGTATGAAAACACCAAAAAAGGTAAAATATTACCGTTTGAATAATGAGATAAATACGAAGAAACCAAAACATAGGTGCACCACTAAGAAAGAAAATGTTTTGGTGACATTTATTAACTGTGGAACTCTGTCTACAAGAAATGTTGAAAGATAGTTCTTGAGTCATTTGAAACAGTCCTGTGTTTAAAAGAAGTACAAAATTGCTAAATATTTCAAAAGGAGTGTGCCTTCATCGGTCCCAACATACTATGAAAACAATGGGCTTTTCCACTTCTACTCCCATGATTTTTATGACAATGTACAAGATCTGAAGAAGATTAATGCAGAACTAGCTCAGAGAAAAATTACTGCTGATGTCTGAATGTCCATGGGTATGTTCACATTTTGGATCACTGTAGTGAACAATTGTCAAGGGCTTGTTTTTTCAATCCTTCTTCATCTCAATTTGACACAGTAAGTCAGTGAATGCTGGTGATCACAAATTTCTTGACCAGTGTGGAAAGATGGATAAACTGACTCCTCAGCAGATCAACAGGTCCCCATTTGAGCCTGCCAGGCAGAAGGCTTTCAGCTGAGGCCCTGACAACATCTAACAATTGCTTGGATCCAGGAATTATCTGTCTGGTTTAATTGAGGCCATCACTCAAGACATTCAAAAGATAGACTTTGACTTTTGTACTTTGTATATTTTACAGGAGATGATAATTTCTGTGTCAAAATACACTATAAGCATGACTAGTACATTGATGTAGGGACGGTGGATGGTGGGGTAAGATAAGAGAGTAATTGGTTAACGGTCTGCTGGAATTATACCTTATATCTTGTATTACAGAGGCTTGCTGGACAAGCCCAAAACTGTAAAAGGCAAAGAAATATCATTTCTGGAAAGAGGGCTGCAGCTTTCTGTTTTTCCAGCAGTGATCCCCAGCTGGTTGTGTTACTTTAAGTTGCCCTTCTGCACTAGTATTGGAAAGGCCCAGGCTCTTCATTAACAGTTAATTAAGCCACAGTGGCCCTTCCTTCCCATCAGGGGTTGCCTTCATTTGCAGATTTAGTTAAAGGGATTCTGTCAAGTTGTTGAGGCTTATAAGGTGACTGATCTTTACAGCTGCATATTCCAGCAGGAAATGCCCAGAACCCACCCCCAGGGCTCTGACTGTCTCTCTAAACTAAAACCCATCCTTCAAAAAGCACAGAACTGCTATTTTTTTCAGGTCACATTTTATAGCCCTGGTTGTGAGTCAGGATGTGATGGATGCTTACAGGCTGCACTCTTGTGCTCTGAGTGCAGGCACGAGTCCATATTTACATGCGTGTCGTAGACAGGCTGAGCATATTTTTACCTCTCTTGTAAGCACGATTAAAAAGTTAGAATTGGATGGGACAACCTGAAAAATAATCCTGCAAATGGATGCAAGAGACGCAATAGACGCAATTTTACTACTGGGAGAGCAAGTGGCTTCTCAGACAGGTAGTCAGGTGCAGATGTCACTCAGGTTGGGGTGAAAAGTGCAAAGGTTCAGGAGATGTGTCATTCTGGTGGGGTATCCACTGAGCGTGCTGACTACAGTGGAACAGCAGGCAGGAATCACTCTCTTCCAGTTAATGCTGACAGGAGAAATGGCCAAATAGCTGCCTCTTCTGCGGAAGTTTGTACTGGTTATGCCTCTGTATACCCAACTGTATGAAAATATGAAAAGAAAAAAATAAAAGAATTTTATACAGAAGTTAATGACTCGTGGAAGCTGACTCCACAATCAGATTGTAAGTAAGATTGTAAAGTAGGTATGTTTATTCAGCGCTGGGCGGCACGGGGGGGGGTAGTCCCACCAAAGTCGTGCACGCCCTAATGTGGCAACTTGCTTTGGTTATATACAGTAAAGAGTTACATATGCATGAAGTTTCCCAGTACGCCTATACATATGCATGACCTGTCCCCGCTTAGTATTAAAATTAGCTCCAAGAAGTCATTTCCGTAAACTCCTCCCATCTGCACTTGCACAGTGCCTTCTGGTGGTGGGCGCTGAGGGTTATGAGGATGAAGTAAGATGTCTTCATCAGGGTTAAACTTTTCACCTCATCTCCTTGCGCATGCTCTCTGAGGCCTTGGTCACAATCTGGGCCATAAGGTTGGTTTGGTCCGGTTCTCGGGGTCCGAGGGACTCCTGTTATCTTGAGGCCTTGCATGTTTGACATTCTTTATCTTGTCTTTTTGTGAACAGTCCTCCTTATCTCTGAGCCCTTGGTCAAAGTCCGAGCCATAAGGTTGGTTTGATCTGGTTCTTGGGGTCCTAGGGGCTCCTGTTATCTGGAGGCCTAAGCGCAGCACAGGCACAGTACATCGCAAATATAGCACATGTTAAGCAATGAGTGTTGCCTACATATTCATTCTTAATTAATCACTCTCTAATTTCTAATCCCATGTTTCAGTAAGACATCCCAGGATTAAAGCTGACCACCCAAGCTTAACTCACTCAGCCTTTCTTGGAAGCGTGCTATGGTGTTAGCTTTGTTAACTTAATTGTATTCTACTTTTATTTATTTATTTATTTATTTATTTTTCCCCCAGATAACCTGCTTCCCAGATAACCCTGCTTAGTAGGGTCTAGATCAGGGATATGTTGTAAGGAGGTACAAGTTGGGCCTCAATTCTTGTAGATGGTGGAAGGTGGATGAGAGAATTCATGCTTTGCTGGGTCAAGCAGTTGAATGCTGCTCAAAATGGGAAAAGTGGTGTGGGGAGACAAGATTAATGAAGCCCTGTGGTAGTAAAACCAGGAGATTGTCTCAAGTTTTGGGCCAGGATTGATGTCTTTGTGCTTTTCTGAAATTCTGATAAGTGGTTTCTACTTTCTTCCCTGTGCTAGTAGAAGCTTCTTTCTTCTTCTGTGCAGCACAATCAGCACAGCAAATGATTTTTTTTCCAGTTATAGCCAGTATTCTCCCAGTGTCTGAGCAAACATTTTAAATCATTAGCTGTTTTAAATCGTGTGCAGTTTTAAGTCTGTAATTCATCACAACACTCTCTGCCAGCACTTTCTACAGAACAGCACAGAAGACTGCTGGTGGTTCTCTGAGCTTATCATGGAAACAGTGGCTTCTTGGGAGGGAATTAGTTCATGGATGGTCTTCAGTACTGGCCAGTTAATGTCCTTATTCTCCTGTGGGGGAGAAGATAGCCACATCCACCACACAAATATTACAATGCAGTCAAAAACTGCAAAAGGCAGTATTGGGTGCCCACAGGACATCCTCCTGCTACAGTGTCAACCTTCCCTGACATTTTTAGGTTACCTTCTTCTTGGTCCAGTTGGCCTTTGACTTTATTTAGGTTGCACCTTTTACATTGATCTTAGAGGACTGACAATTTTTCTAAGAATCACTCTTTTAGTGTGTGCACCACAAAGTTTCTAGGTTGACTCTGCTGCAAATCCATCTGATGTCATCAGTTATCCTAACCCCGAGCAATCCAGCAGCATAGTACTGTTGTTTTCCTGGCAGTGTGACAGCAGATTAGCTCAGAATGGCCCAGAAAAAATATTTAATAACATAACAGTGGCCAATATGCAATTCTGGACATTTCTTCTTTAGTCTATAAATCAAACAAATAATTTATCAACCCCCCCTACCCTTAATATTATTTTTGCGTATAGGTAGCATGCACATATAGGAAAGCTTCCAAGAGGCTTAGCATTGTCCTGATGGCTTGCATGAAGTTATGGCTGTTGACCAAGAAGGACATACATGCTATCATATGACAACATGACAAGCTTGAAAGAATTTTTCCTCATTATAAAATAGCATACATCATACAAAATCTGTGAATGTTATTTCAAGAGAGAGAGAGAAGTGAACTTATTAAAGCTGATACAGTGTGTCACTGAAAATAAATAAAAGACCTACACTCTCCCTTACCTTTGAGGTGTTGCAATGAATAGCTTATTGTCTTACATGGTGACATGTAATACCTCTTTCCCAGTAGAAATAACTATAGGTTTAAAGACAGTGTAATTGCTGGTTTTCCAACAACTGTAAGAAATCCCGACACACACAGTTCCTGAAATGTGCAGGTATTTCACTGTAAATGATAACATCTCATGTTCACAACTTGTCTTCTGTGTGGGACTCTCTCTTAACCATCCAGAAACTTTCATGTAGATCAATACCACTTAGAATTAAGAGACGTACTAACATCTTGTGATTTTTGTCAGATGGGATATTAGAAACTCGGAGGTCATACAACACAGAATTAATCCTTAGCGTTAGGACTCCTGGGGTGACATAAAGGGTTTGGATATAGGCCATCATTGCAGTTGGTAGCCCTGTACTGGCGTATGGCTTCTCCTCCTTCCTACCCCAAGGTGCCCTCCTCAACTTCAGAGGAAGACCTGCTACAGTGGTACAGTGATTTACAAAAAAACAGCAAGGATGGACCTTTTTAGAACTGTTTTCTTTAGTGTCAATTGTGGCAAAAATAACTTTTTTTTTTTTTACTTTTTTTTTTTTTCCCCTCTATGGAATGTATATCCAAATGATTCAATATTTTGTACTCGAATTTAATTTCCTCTTTTGGGCCAAATGGCTTACCACATCATCAGCATGTTTATTCTCTGTACACATAGCATTTTGAGATGGAAGCATATCTAGGGAAACTGTTAGAGGCTGAAGTTCTCTTTCAATCAATTTTTTCCTTGTTTGTTCAGCGGCACACTTTTAGGGGATTTAAATTCCTCTCATCCTTCTGTTCATATCAATCAGTGTTTGGAAAAAAATGTGTTGGAAATTATGAGTGATAGGTAAAAGTTAGCAAAAAAGAGATCTCATACCTGGTGACATCCATTGTTGAATACTCCTTAAAGAGTGTGAATGCTGGGACAGCCCAATAGCTTTGGTTCATAGACATTAAAATGAGATAATGAATGACCTAATCACTGGAGCACAATTCTCTCATGACTTCACCCTCCTTCTTGACTTCTGACTTCAATAAATTAGTACCATCTAATGATTTGCCAAAAGTTCATTACAGACTGACATGACATCTATATTCAGTCTCCAGGTTTACTAGAAATTAATCCTTTATTCAAAATTATTCTGCTGTGTGGGTGTGTGTGCATGTACTTAGCTAGCTGATCTCAGTGATTCTTTTTGAACTAAATGAAACTGTAAGACAGTGAAAAGAAAGAGTGTCTGTCAGGTTTTACTGCTTTTAAATGGTTATTATTTAAGAGGCAGGATGCCTCTGAAAATATTTGTTGCTTTCTTAGTCTATTTAATTTAAAACAAATCAGTTGTATTTGCCTATAAATGTTTATTTCAAACTTCTTATTTCCAGAAACACATTATTTTAAGGAACAATTGGAGATTTTCATCAGTGCAAAAAAGGATTATATATGCTGCCACTTTTTTAATAAGATCTGTGATTGAACAGACTGCCTTATGAAAACATGAATGCTACAAATAAGCACCCTGTAGCCTGTCTGGGAGAGCTGCTGTGAGTCTGACTGTAAAGGGATTTTTTTATTTCCCCAGGCAGAAAGAGATGAGGCACTCTGAGGTGAAAAGATATTTCCTGTTTTATTATTCCCTCTTTATTCTGAAAACGTTACTTCTTTCACAGTATTTTATGTTTTTGAGTTTATTTATGTCCCTGCAAATGTTGCTTGGCAGTAGCTGAGGCTAGGCAATCTGTAATCACACAAAAGCTCACATTTGGTTTTGCCTGTTTCTGTGAATTTGTGTTGTACAAGTGTGACTTTATTCAACCATCTCTGTTTATGTTTCTTATTTGCAAAATGGCTTATTCACACTTTTGACAATGCAATCCCTTGTGTTTATTTTAAGCTGTACTCCCACTGATCTTTACAGCAGAATCAATTGTTTTTAGATGGGAACATTTGTTCAAAAATGTGTGAACTGAAATGTATGAATGTATGTGTTCCATATATGTCTGTGTATTCTTCATGTTACTACCAGCTTTATTCACTTTAGCAGTTGAGTTAATTGTAACAGTCTCTCTCTCTATATATATTATTTTTGTAAAGTTACTGAGCGAAACTTAATGTTAAACCAAGTTTTGATCTGGGTATTTACCTTTAGTGTAGTAGCTGAAAAATTCTTAAGAAACATCACAGCCTGAGTCCTCTGAGTGAGTAAGCTCTGGATTTGAAAATTAATATAGAGTCTTGCATCATTTTAGAGGACTACAGGCCAGGAGCCTGTGGACCTGAGAACAAACAAGTTGTCCTCATGGGCTAAACCCCAAAGTCTGCAGTGCATTTCCTTTCCTCTCTTCCTTACTGCTTGCTTGGCTGTTTGGAGCTGCCACCCCTGTGATTAACAGGAGCAATGAATAGATGCAGTCAAGGTGGAAAGGGTGCTGGCAAGTCTCATTGTTTCTCACAGGAGAATGCTCTGTTGGGTGGAGTGGAGGAAGAAGGAAGCAGATCACATAATTTTTATCACAACACAGAACTGACTGGTAAGGTCTGATAAAAGGAAACCAAGGCACTTTGTTTACCTGATGCTCCCTCTTACCATCATAGCAGATTTGGTTGTATCATTTACAATTTAAACATGTTCCAAACACTTACTTATGCAAACCCTGCAGAAGCCCAGTTGTCCTGGGGCTGCCAGCTCCAGGGCAGGCTGAATGCCTGTGGAGACCCGTGGTTCAGGGAGCTCTGACTGGTGTCTGTGGTGTGAACTGCCCTTGCATGGGTATTTATCATTCCAACCAAAGTGAGAGGAGCTTCAATGGGAAATCTCTGGCACCTGCTTTCTCCCATTTTTTCACCCATCTTATCTTTGCTGTAAAACTGCGAATCTGAGTGAGACAGATTTCTCTATGACACCTTTAATTTATTTGGTCTGTTGCTAGGAATATGTTTCTTCATACATAAGCAGAATGGTTACAGGGCTGCTCACTCTCCTGAAGCTCAAGTGCTGTTCTCAAGAGACACATAGGTATGATCAAGACCCTCTTACCCCATCCTGCAGCATATATAGCACTTGCTGATTGCCTGTTTTGGAAAATTATCCTTTTCAATGAAGAAGCAGGAACACATGAATGCTTCCTCCATTGTCCTTCCTTTTGTTTAGTTCTTTCCCACCCCCTAGATGTTTCGTATTCTGTAGTTCACACATAGCCAAATAACACTCGTTTCTACACAGCAGGAAAGAATGGGATTTTGAAAACGGACACGTAACAGTTCCTTAGATCTGCTGCTTATCAAATATTTTCTGGCAGCACGCTTTATCACTCATCCTTCTCTCAGATTGTCTCTCTGAAACAATTGAAGCCTGGTGTTTGGTACTCACCTCTCCTACCATTTGATAGAATTCAAAACACTCTTTGGTGAAAATAATTTGATTTGGTAATACCAACTATGATATGGACTTTGCAAATAACACCCAGCCCTATTAATCAAACATGCAATATAAATGAACTCCCACAGTTCACTCATCATTAAGCATCTTCCACTCACCCCTACAAGATGTAAAAGCCAGGCAATTTTACATTTTTTTTTCCCAGCCATTTTGTCACTCTGTGCTCCTTTAATGAAAAAGTCTTATAGGGAAGTCACAATATGACTACTTTTCTTTATATTTCAGATGAGTACAGGGACAGATTTCTAAAGTCAGTAGATGTCTAAATAGCACTGCATCTGTAGCCCATAATCTCCTGAACCTAGCTATGGTGATGAAAGATTTTCCATTTGTCTCCACTCTTAGAAGGTTTTTAGAGTATTTCATTAAGTGTATTTTTTTCTACTAGTTATCTCTATTCCCTTGTAGTTCATGTTATTCAAATATAGCAGCTTCATATTATTGCAGTGTAAAGCTGAGAACTTTCTCTGATGACCTAAAGAAGTTTCTGCTTGTTAGCTTTCAACTTTGCCTGGGTACCTCTTTGATTTCACAGATTATATTTCATTTGAAGCTTTTCAAATGTTTGGTGACACAATAGTTAAAATCCCCTACATGTACTATAGTTTAAAACTTTAAAATTTAGGAGATCTGGCTAAGAGTTTTTTCTCTTTTCAGTGTCTCCTTGCTTCTACCCTGACAGCAAAGATTATCTTCATTTTCTCATTGGAGCATGCCGAGAAGCACCACGAGTCCTTACATTCCCAGGCAAGCTTGAGACCACCAGCAGACGACTGTTAGTTTTCCTTCTTTATCCAGTGACACCAAAGTCATTCTTCATCCTCTCAAGGCATTTGACTGGCACTGCCTGCACTTCTGGTACGTGTTGTGACTCTGTGTAATATCATTGATACTGCAGTGTTCAGTATTTTTTTTGTCACGCCTGCATAACTTTCAGTATTGCCACCTGGAATTGGAGTGAAAATTTTTATATAAATGGTCCCAATATGGAATTATTTATTGTCCTGTCTCTTTTGTCTTTATTTAGAATAAAATGAAACACAAGAAGGATAATCTGTTTGCATATTTAGCATTGTGTAATGCTCCCATAAAGCTTTCATTGGCAGACTTATGGCATAATGTAGATTTTTTAAAGTCAGAAACCTGTAAAATTGCTTGACAAGGAATTTTTTGTTTGGCTAAGAAGGCTCATTTTTTCATGCCTTTAAAATGTGTGGAATTTTGTGTCTAGTTTGTGAGTGCTTTGATAAGGTGCAAATATAACTCTTGTAACTGAAGTGTACCACCTTGCCCTCAGTTGTTTTGGTGGTGTGGGAGTTTGGACAGTGTGTTTTCATCCAGCCAGTTGGCCAGGCTAAATTCCTCTTGTTTCTCACTGGTAAGTGAAATGGTCTTTTTTCTTCTGCTTTTGTGTCTTGCTTGTGTGTTAGAGGTAGACAGGTTTATCTGTGCTCCCAGAGAAAAGGTCCATACACTATCATACTTATGAATAAAGTTTTATCTATTTGACACCTGTGACTTTTCTGTCAGGAACAGATTTCTTCCAAGAAAAAAGTTTAATCTGAGACAGTTCTTGTTCAGATATTATACCTCTGGGACTGCATTCTAGCCATCATTTTACTTGTCTCTTCGTTCCCTTTTTTTTTTTCTTTTCTTTTTTTTTTTCTTTTTCCTATTACTCTTCTCACTGCACCTGGCTTTGTTACTGCTGAAGCTCTAAACAACAAAAAATCTCACTTGTGCCTTTCCAGGGCATTTGGGGCATTTGTCTGGCCAGGAATGGTGCAGTGAGTAACTTCTATGACTTTGACAGAGTTTTAACAATTTTAACTGCTGGGTCAGTGTCACCATTTAGTTGGTTGTGTGATGGAAATGATGTCTTCCTTTTCATGGATAGTTGCCACAAACTTTCTGAAAGAAAATGGAAGTCTTATACTTTTTAAGTAGGCCATGCCTGCTGAAATACATCTCTGTTTGGTCTCTAATAGCTACTGTTGCAATGCCTGGCAGTCAATTTAGCTGTCACAAGTCTCAATAGTGATTAGAAGTAGCGATGTATTTTATATGGATCCCCCCCGGGAAAATAAAATAAAAAAATCAATTTCTGCTTTAGCCCAGTGCTCAGGAGCATTTTTTTTTCCAGTTCACATATGTTTCCTTAAGCTGACTGCAGTTCCTCAACAGATCTCTGGTAGCTTCAGTAGTATTCATCCAATGGTACTGAACAGTAGTACTGCATTTGTGATCAACTTGCTTCTGTTCCTGAATGCTTTGCTCTCAGCCATGCTGCTCTTTCCATAGCACACTTCCCAAAAAAAGAGATTTCCAAAGCAATATCTGTCCCAGACCATGTCTTTCCACATAGTGGATGCCTCTGTGTCCAGCACTGTGCTCATACAGAAACTGGTTTGCTACCTCCTCATTGCACCGTCTGCTGTGTGCATACCCTAAAATTCTGTATGTTTTCATATTGTAGTGACCCCTCCTGGAGACCCGCCAACTGCCACACTACTGTGGCCACTTCATTTCTCCTGTGGAGATTAGATTTATAATTCAGCACACAGAAATACTGAATTACGTAGAACTCCAGTTTTACTTAATATTAGTAGGTCTCAATTTTGATAATCTGATGGTAATGTTGGCTCACCTTGTGTTTAGCTGCCACCATCCTTGGTTTATTTTGTGGGTAAATACTTAAATAGTCTTGTTTTCTTACTCATAAGTGCATGGCAATTGTCATTACTTGACATTCAGCAGCTATAAAGGCTGTAGTTAAACCAATTGCCTGCTTAACTGTGTTTAGGGCACTTAATCTCCACTGGAGAATTTGGGGATTTTCTCAAGTTCTTCTAACACCTCTGTGTGTGTGCAAATGCCCATTACAGGCAAAGCCTACTGCATCAGCCCCGTGTTGTCTCAGCTCCTCGCAAACTCCCTCCAGATGTCAGCGCAGCCTCCTGCTCCATAAAACTAATCAGAGCCTACAGCAAGCCACGTCCCACTGCACAGACCCCAACTGTTGCTTTTTGTGTTTTAATGGCCAATCCCCTCCCTCTCCATGCCTCTGGTGTGCTGCCCGGCACAGGTAACAAATGCTTTGCCACTGACCTGTACGGGTGTGAAGGCCCCTGGGTTCAATTAAAAGGAACAAGAGGCAGTAAATAAACCGCACGGACCAGGGCATTAAATTGCTTGGCTCGGGGAAGAATCAAATGCCGAGGAGGTTTGGGTTGGAGGTGGGCCGCATGCACTTGCACCCATGCTGCAGTTTAATACCCATGCTGCAAGTTAATGACAATTGCAATCAGGCAGGATGATGTCCCCTTTCTTCCTTCCACTCCTGCTTTTTTTACATTCCCAGCGCTCTCCCCAATAAATTAAAACCTTCCCCCACTCCTCCTTTTCCTATTTTGTTTTACTGCCTTCATGCTGTTCCCCTTTATTTCCAGTATTTTATTTCAAGGAGTCAGTTTGAAGTGCTCTCAGCCCATCTGCTGGCTTGGGTTAGAACAAGGGCTGGAACGAGACAAGGGGGTTTGGAAGCCATGAACTATTTATAGTGTATTTGTTCTTTCACATTGGCACTAAACTTTGTTTATAGAATCACCTGCAGTAGAAGCCGAGCCAGGGGACCACAGCTCACTTGATCTAAAATTGGCTTTACTTCGTCGGTTGCTTAACAGAGTCCACATGTGTGTGCCTGCTGCCTGCCAATGTGTGTTTGATGCTTGTACACATGTAGAAAGCACAAACACAAAGTGCCCACGAGCGTGCGTGTGAAGTGCCTGGAGAGTGCCTGGACTACATACTTTTGCAGATGATGCACGTACCTGGAAGAAGAAGGGAGTTGTGTGTATGCTTTACCACTGTCTAGAAAGTAAAGGTTCCCAAGAGAAATCTTGAATGAAGATTTTTCATTGCAATTTCTCCAGTCGGTTTTCATTTTCTCCAAGTAGTATTTTTGTCTTGGGTTGGCCTGTTGAAACACAATGCTCGTTTTTGTTTTCCTTCTGTGTTAAATGTTTTTTCTTCTTTTCAAAACAAAACAACAATTTAGATTGAAACCCAAGGAAATCTGTCATTTAAAATTGCTATTTTGACATAAAAGCATTTCATTTATTTTTCTAACCAAAAATTGACATTTTAATTTGAACTAAAACAAAATTTTTCATTTACTTTCAAAGTATCAATTACAAATGAAAATATTTTCATTTCATCTCCTCAGAAAGTCAGACTATTCCATGCTTCCAAAACTGCAGGTATGTGGGTTTGCAATATTTGTATGTGCATAATTGTGGTAGTGTGACCGTATTGTGCAGGATGCGTGTTGAGTATTTGCAGGTGTTATATACATTTTGCAGAATGTACCCTCATCTGTATAGTTTGGATATCCACATTTGCACAGTAGCAGTAAGATATGCACACATATGTTGAGTTTATGCCAGTAATATCTACATGTATTTACGTTTTTAGGTTTTGCTTCTGAATATGTTTTTAGTGTGTATGAGCTTGTTGCAGTGTTGCCAACAGTATTAAAAATAACGGAGCAAGACAAAGTAAGTCATAAGATTGGGGAAAATAATAGATTTTTATTTCTTTTTTCTCATTCTCTCTCTCTCTCTTTTTTTTTTTCCCTTAGCTTGTCAGATTCATGTTTTCAATCTGATCTTTAGAACTTTGATGACAGAAGAGCAACATTTTCATTGTAAAAGTAGATTTCTGATTCTAGAGTGATCATTTGGCTATAAGAGCTGAGGTTTGAATAAAGACATGGAGAAAACAGCAGGACTTGCATTAAATTTTGGGAGCTGCTTTAAAGGGTCCCTGTTTCTGTTTGCAGGTTAGGTATCAGGGTATGTGTTTCTATTAGCAATATTTTCTACTCATATTTTGTACTTGCATTCATCTGTAGTAGAATAACTAAATGCTTATGTGCTTCTACAATGCTGTTGTGCAGAATGTATATTTTAGCCACACAAAACTTTAGTTTCTAGTCTAAATCAACTATTTAAGCATGTCATAGAAAGTAGAGAGAAACTTCAAAGCAAGCAACTCATACTGTCCTAAGATTCATCTCCTCTAGATGAGGAGGCTCTTTGAACAAGACATCTATTTAGAATAGCCATCTAAAATTTAGGTTTTCTGACTGCACGCATTCAGAATATGTGTGTTTTTACTTGTGATTTATATATGTAGGGGTCCATATGTCAGTTTTGTTTGTACACGCAATATGTATGTAGATACTTGTGAAACCTTTGTATTGTCATGTTTATTCAACATTCTGTCATTTTTAAGATAAAAATATATTTTTTTCTTAAAAAAATGTATCTCATCTATTGAGCTGGTATAAAATAAGAAGCTCAAATGTCAGAATTTTCTATTAGATAACTATATTGAGTTTTGCTTAATTTTGCATTTACAGGTATCCTGTGAGTTTGAGTAGGTATATGAATATGCTATATTTAATGAGAGTGCAGGCAGTCAACACTATGAATACTTTCTGTGACCAGAATAAAAGGTATGTAACTCTAGTACACACTCTAGTTACATACCTAGACACATTCTAGTTTGTAAATATTAATGTTGGCGTTTGAGGGGTCAGATCCCAAGTGGGTGAGTACTGCTGTAGCTCCACTGACTTCAGTTGACTCTTGACTCCTGCCATGATGGTTTGTGGCCTGGAAAACATGCTTACTATGAGAGATTAGAAGGGATCAATTTGTTTCACTTGTAAAAGAGCTTAAGAAATGATTCAATCATGTTCTATAATTACTGTTGTGAGGAGAAGGTGGCTGATATTACAGGGTTATTTGGTCTAGCAGACAAAGGTATATAACAAGGTTTGAGAGCTGAACAATTCAAATCTAATATAAGACAAATTTAATTATTATTATTATTTTTTTAATTTTTAATACTTGACCTTTGGGACACATAAGTAGTAGATAAGGTAAATCCTGCATCACTCTGACCATTTAAAATAAGACTGTATAGTTCCCTAGAGCATGTGCTGTGGATTGGCTTTGAACTGTGGTGTCAGGAACAGTATCACTGGGAGGAGGATTCATAGCATGTGCCAGGCCAGTGAGAGCCGAAAAGATCAGGCCAAGATTATCAGATGCAAGAGTATAGTAAGAACCAAGTGGTCTCAATGGTTGGTCGAAGATTATCAGATCTAGATCATCAGATTACATCAAATGAAGAACTGTCCATTGCTCCTCCATGCGTGCACACACATATGATGCCTGTAATGATTTTTTATTTTATTTTGGATTGTGATGTGCACTTGCTGCTGGCAGCCTGGGGGATACTTCTCAGGCTACTCCCATCCATGTTGTGAGCCTCAGCTGACGGGAGGAGGGAAGCAGAGATTTATATAGCGCGTGTGGGAATCCCCCACAGGGCCCCTCTGGTGAACTTTGGCTCCTAGGCCTGCAGCCAAGCATTAACTACAATACTTGCACTTGTTTTTGACAACAGCACGCAGGTTGTATTTCACCAATTGCTATTTTGGTTTCAAAGTTATGGCAGAAATGTCTTTGGATACTGGCCTGGTATAAGCAGAGTGGGAGATTTACTCTTATTGTGTAATGTCACCTTTCATTTGGTGCTTGGAGTGAAAATTATGGAGTGTCATTCACTCTTTTTATTAAATTTCAAGGGTATGCACCTCTTGTGTGATAAGTGTAACTAACTCTGTCCACTTTTGCCTAGAGTGGTAGCCTCAGTTATTGGTCAGCTTTTAAAATGTGAAGAGATTTTTTTTTCTCTTCTTTTTGTCAGTAAGTTAGGACCAGCAGCAGCAGTGCCATGCTCCAAACTGCTGCCTGTGATGATAGATGAGTTTGGCCCTGAAGGCACAGAGAGATACTGGACACAGCACAACACAGATGTTGCAATGCAGCCAAATTAAGCTGTAGTGGGAATGTGCAAGTTGGGCCTTAATCAGAGTATCTCATGCCTCCCTGCTTCACTGAAAAGCAACAGCAAAATATTAGCAGCTGACTTGGTGGGATATACACTTGCCCAAAATATTCTGCTGCTGGCTGCAAATGAACTAGCATCTGATCTGCTGTGTGACTGCCCAGGATTTCACAGCTGTGGGGTGGAGAGGTAGTGGCAAAGGAGGGCTCCAAAAGAAGTTTTAATGTCTGCAATCTTCCTATCACAGGTCTCCATAAATCACAGCATAGGAGATAGTCTGGAGATGTTAGGTCATGCTTATTCCTTGAACTCAGCTCAGTATGCTACAGGAAACAAACCTCAACATTACACACCACAGGAAACACTCCTGGGAGGTTCTGTGATAAAGTGTAATCAACTAGTAGGTGGAGGTTGTAACAACGGTTATGAATTAAATTGCTAGTCTACACAAACAGCAAGATCAACTGGCTAACACTATTCTTTAAGCAGATATATCAATAAAACTGAATAAGGAAGCATTTAGAGATTGCCCCCACCCCCAAAACAAAAGAAAACATACCAAAAAAACAACAGTCTCTGGGTGAAGGTACTTGTACAACATTTTCAGCTTAATAGAGGGAAAGAGGAAAAATGGTAAAAAAGTGATGGAAAAGAGTGGAATCTGTACACAGTGAAAATAGCATCAGGAAAAAGAAATAAATTTTGGTAAAATGATTTCATGTTGCAGAATGATAAATGTGAAATGTAGTGAAGGTGGCAAGCAGATAAAGGAAGAAGGTATTAATATTTTTTCTATATGTTATCAGGCTCTTTATAAACTTGAGATCCTAATCCACGCATTCTTGATCTTAACGTAACAAGGTAACGTAGAAGAAAACATGTCTTGCAGTATTTCTTAAAAATCATGTTATTTTTTCCTCTGGCTGATTATAAAGGGAAGGGAAGATCAAATCCTGACATTTCCCCTGCTAGAGGAGCCCAGTCCCAGAGATGTCAGACAGGAGCTCCTGTTAAGATATAACTAAATTGCAGCAGGAGGATAGAGGGGATCTAAAAATTGCCTGAAAAGCAATTCTTCCTTGTGACCAGCAAGAGGTACAGACCGTAGACAAATATAGTTTCAGGAGGGTGAAAGTTAAAACTAGATCCAATTGCCAAACACAAAACTCTGCAAGAGACTGTGTAAATAAAAAAATACAAATGAGAATGTGCTAGCAGATATATATTCTTTTTTTTATATAACTTGTCGGTTGCACGGCTTTGCCTCTCAGCGTATGTGAAAACAAAACTGAAGGGGAATTAATTCTTATATACTCCTAACATTACTATGGATATTCCTCATTTTAAAATTCCTCCAAATTTAAAGTGCGTGTGTGTGTGGGGGGGGGGAGGTTGGGGGAAAATAGATATGTTTTCTGTTTGTACAATAAAAAAATATATATGCTATAGGCACTGGAACGGACAATTTCCACTTTCACACTGCAGAAAAACAGAGTAGTTCTGAATGCACCCTTTTTTCCTTTTCTTTTTTTTTTTTTTTCACTGCACAAATGTATGTGTGGACTGAAGCTGTAAGAAAAACATCAGAACTATTTCACACAAAAGCACCAAATTCCGAATTGTTTCTCCTTCCTATGAATAAGGGTAGAATATTTTTCAGCGTTGTTTGTAGACCTTTTTATATATTTTCCAGATACAATTTTATTTTTACTATTTTACTTTTTATTATTTTTGTTTTATTTTGGTCACCGAGAGCAAATACTATTGAGAATGTTAGTGTTTATATTTCAACTTAGAAAAGTGTGTGTCTGAAGAAAAAAATTGAAACTGAAACTGCTAACACGAAACTTCAAGAGCTTTTAAAAAGAGCGGCAGAGTTGTAGGAGTTTTTCCCCTGTAACTTTTCCAGTGCTGTGAACAATTTCAAAAGAAATAACTATATAAGAGAGAGAAAAAAAAGAATGAAATAAACATCAACCAAGCTCTAAATATCATCCAGTCTATTGTAATTCACATTCCAAGATTTTGAAATATTTGCCTTGATGGAGACAAAAACCTGTTTTTAAAAGACATTTTTGAAGTTCTGCTTTTATGAAAGATTTTTTTAAGCAATGCAAATTTCCAATGGATTTTTTTATCAGCAAGGATTTGTTGTCCTGTTTACAAACATTTCAATGTGAAGGTTTAAAGGCAAAGACTATTTTATTCCAAAATTTGCTTTTTAAAACCGATCCCTGCTTAGACTCCGCAAAGCAGATGGAATGCATGAAAATGTATTTTGATTGCTTGGTAAAGGTTTTTTCACAGGGCCACACGGCACCTCTGACCACGCAGCAGTGCAATGTTGTCTGACGTGACGGTGCTCTCGTACAGTCTCTGGTCCCTCTGAGCCTGCTCGGGTGTTTTTCTTCTTTCTTCACGTTGTTCTTTCTCACTCTCCATGCTGAGTTTTTCCCTTTGGTCTTTCTTCTTGTGAGGCGGGTATAAAAAGCTCAGTGAACACAAACTTCCATAATAACACTCTGAGGGCAAATTATGTCCTTGCTCCCCTAGGCAGCTCGGAGTTGCCTGGAATATAGGAAAACAGTGCCGATTTAGGCTCTAACAGTAATTTTTATTGCTGCTATTTAGGAAATGGTTCCGGAGCCTCTTCTTGGCAGCCCTCTGCTACATCCATCAGCAAGGCAGCACAACCCCACATGAACACTAAGCACAAATTCTTACACCCTGCTGGGGACTCAGGACAAGCCTCCCGCAAATAGCTTTCCATTTCCATCCTGAATTCAGCATTAGCCAATTTAGAGGCAATATATGGATCTAGGAATAGGTTGTCATGTACAGTATGCACAAGACAGCTCTCCCCTAACCTCATCTAATTGGCAACAGGAGTCCTTGTCGTTAGGCACAGGGCAGGGAATCATTAGTGCCGTTTTCACCTGTGCAGGCTTTCAGGGGGAGGTCAGGTATTTGGTGAGGTTCAGGTGCGTTCCTTATGAAGATATGGCACCCCTATATCCCTGGTGCCACAAAATGTATTCCCCAGGAGGATTTCTTATTTGCCAGAGTGCTATGCTTGTGGAGAAGAAAGAAAAAATCAATATTTTTAGCTCAGACTTATCGTGGCTTTGAGAGTTGTAGAAGACGGAATATCTTTTACAAATTTTATGCTTAAATTTAATCAATAGATGATCATTGTGAAATAATATTTGGGAAAGTGTACATTCCAGATGGATCAAACATCTCATTTTGATATCTTTTTAAAATGTCAAATCAAAATATGCATGACAAAGATAAACATTACAACAAGTAATTTCAAGGTCACAGCCCACAGCTTCATTTGAAGAGACCCGAGCCTTTTGACAGTGTCAGACCATCTCTTCCAGCTTTACCTCTGAAATAAAACCTCTGTGAAACCATTGCAGACCTGTGAACCAACTCTTCTTCAATGAAATTGATTCCCTGATGACAAGCAGCTCTGCTAGACGTCTCCAACAAGCAACAGTGCAATTTGACCATAGTTCTGGTACCCAGACCATCACAAAGTGCTGACTTGGCTTTCGAGAGGGGCCCCGGGACTGCAGAAAGCAGATTCCAGCTGTTCTAGTATGGTTTCTATGTACTTAGCTGGAGAGGTTTTGTTTTCTCTCATCTGGCAGAGCTCCTGCCCACAGGTCGTGGGGAGCGTGGGGTTGTCTCCTGTGGCAGCACCAGGGACCCGCTCCCTGGCTCTGACCACGGGCTGGGAGGTGCAATGGTCAGCCCAAGCTCTGCTCCATGGCTATTCTCCTCATCTCTATGATGCTGGCCGCAGCACTGGACATTTTTCAGCTACCGCTCCTGCTCCCTCAGCATCCCGTGCTGCGCGATCTGCCCCCAGTCACCCCAATCTCCCTGTCCTTGCCCCACAAGCTTTCTCTTCGCCAGGCCCGCGGAAAGCTCCTCGCCGCTTCGGGTTCAGTTCAGTGGAGACTGTCTCACCACAAACACCTCATTTGTGCCTTTTCATTCTCCGGGTAATTTGGGATTGATGCAGCCTTGTGGTTCAAGGAAAATCCAGGTCCAGCCGGAGTGCTCGGTCAGACAGTGGTGCAGACGGCCGGGCGGCGGGGCGGTCTTCATCCTCCAGTGTTTTTCTGTGATCGTTTACAGGCAGTGAGAGCTGCATTTCTCCCCCGTGTGTTTTGTTTGCACTGAGCTTTTTCATTTCTCAGGTTGTGAACTGAAATGGCTGGGTAGTTCAGCTTGCCACTGGTAAAGGCCTGCAGATGGCCCACCCTACTGCCTGGAGTCTCTTCAGGGCTCTGTGCAGTGCAGATGATATAGCAATAAATGAAAAGCCACCAAAGGTAACAAGTTTCTGTCAGAGGTATAAGTCATAAAACTGTCCCTGCTAATGCAGAGAAGCAAGCAAGAGTGCTAGAGCAGACGATGCGAGCTGGAGCTGCCACGGGTGATAGCTCCACTCTTGTCAGTGTTGCAATACTGAAGTCTGCACAGCCAGTTGTGATGACAATAGTAACAACAGCAGCTGCTGTTGTGAGAGGTAATATGTCAGAAAAATGCTGTCGTGCTGTAACTGTAGGATGCTGTGGTGCCTTATCACAGGGAAAAGCAATACTATATGATAAGAAAACAGTGAATCCACAGCTGGTGTCTTTGCAGTGCGGGACCTCTGAGACCAGTGGGCAATGTGGAGCTGGGGTTATTTCTCAATGCTCTTAACATGGAAGTATCAGAGACAAATTACCACGAAGTACCTTGTCCCTGGTCAGTTTGCCTCCAGAAATCCTTCCCATGAAAGCCCAGGCCTGTCAGGCAATGATGACTTTAGCATATCAGCTTCTAGGTCTTCTCCCTACATTCTTTGCCTCATTTTAAATGAATTAAAAAATAAAAATAAAAATCACAGTGTGAGACTTTAGCCGGAACAAGGGGGTGGTTTAGCTAGGCCATCAGCCATCTGTATCAATGCCACAGGTGATGAGAGCACTCAGTTCCATAGTGAAGATAAAATAGATGGGTGTTTTCCCTGGTGCTGGCTAACAAATCATTTTCCTATGGCTCCTCATTAAAATCTCATATTAGAGATGCTTAAAGAGACATATGAATGGTCAGGTAAATAAGGCACAATTGCTGTTGGTTGGAAAGGAAGCTATCTAATTATCAGTGCTCCCATGAGGGACTATGGTTGCATTGGGAGGTGCAACAGGTGCACATGACCCTGATGTGGGCGTCCTTTAAGCAAGTCTATCCCAGCTTGGGGCACAGTTTCCACACTGTCTTTACAAGCAGGCAGTGAGCCAGCCCTGCTCCATCCTGGCAGTACAGGTTCTGCCTTGCCCTTTTTCTCACCCCCTTTGCTCTGTTATTTTTATTTATATATTTATTTGCCTGGTTCCTGTGTGGGTGCACAATTATATGAGGTAGCACAAGGAGGGGTGCAGGACAGAGGAATAGTTTTGTTTCTAGTGATAGGGGTAATGTACGTCCTCCCAAAGTGTCAGCAGCAGGTAGATCATGCTAACCCTAAGCCACAGCAGGTGAGGAAGGTATTTGTGGGGTCTGCTTCCTCCTCCACACTATAAACATCTTCCCATTCGTGTGATGGTCTGATGTCGCAGGGGTGTAGGGATTTTAAACAGAGTAATACCAACTTTATTGCTGGCTGAGTTAGGTGAATCAGACTCCAATAGGATCAGGTATATACAAGGATTGGGGTAGGAGACAAAATGTCAGTACTAGTGCAACTGGTGAACTGAACCACAACCCAAGAGCTGCCTTTCCATAGCAGCTATATAGACCAACTTGTCCATAGCATGATTTTGTTGACTAAACCTCTAATCTCCTGTGTTTTGCATGGGAAATCTTTCTTTTGAATAAGCACTTTTTCTGCTCACTGTTTTTTGCAGCTTGTTGTATTGCCTATCTCCAATTCTGTTGGCTCTAGAAGTATTGAATGCAGTATTCCTTTTCAGTGCTATGTTTGTGCAGACAAAAATGGCTGCTGAGGATGCCTTAGGTGGAGTTGCTATATTTTGAGTAGGAGGAACAGAGAAGATGATTCCTGACATCTTTTTCAGCATTAACTTTTCTGGAGTTCTCTAAGTGGGTTGGTAAAATGATGATCTGAGAACAGAAGACCTTTATTCTATCCTGGCATTTGATATCTGTGATTCTACAATTAGTTTTCATTTGTGGGAAGTGACTTATTGACTTTGGTGCATTGTTTAACCTAAAGCATATGGCAGAAAGAATTTAAACAAACATCCTACTTCAAGTATTGCTTTAAACAACCAAAAAAGCTATATTCTAATCCTGAAAAACAATTAAAAGTAGCTGAAGTAACACGTAAGTGGAAAAAAAATAGTTCTCCTTTTAAAGAAAATTGTTCCTTTATGTATTTTTTTCTTAAACGACACACATGATAGTACACGTTGTTGCATTGTACAGTGTACCTTCCAAGTTGGTGGCAGTATGTCTTCTCTGTTGTTAAGAGATCATCCAGTTGCTCCAGTGCAGAACAGTCTTGCTGCCATATCAGATGAACAAAGTCTGTTTGACTGTTTCTAATTGCTTGCTATGGTTATAGCACACAGGTGGAGGGGTTGGAGGAGGGAGAATCAAGGGAGCAAGTGTCAGACTTGGTGCTGACCCAAGCCTGCTCTGTAACCAGCAAAATATCCTGAATAGCAATAATTCCTGCATGTTGACTGTCCTGCTGGTCTAAGATGGCCATTTATAATGGATATCAAGGTAGACATGGAACTGGAGGCAAGGCCTTCCTCTGAAGCTGCTTCAGGGTTGAAGGAAACAGGCAAATCCCTGCTTATGGCTAGGATTTCTAGGGACACATCGGAGTGTGATGTTGGTATTCATTTAATGATTTCAGCATGGTTAAATTGGTAGAGCACTCCCCAGCTGTGAATACAAATATCCCAGTACAAACAAATCATACTGCTACTTATTGTCCTTGTATGAGATATACAGACTATCAGTGGTGTAAGGCATTGGTGAGCCTCTGCACTCATTATGGACTATAGCTTGGTTGCGATAGAATCTGCTTGTTGAAGGAGAGGAGACTGGCAGGAGGCAGGATGCTGTGCTGGACCTTATTGTTCCTGCTAGAGAAATCAGCCAGCCCACATGCACAGGTCAGTTATATGAGGGCACAGAGATGGGGAAACTACAAGGTAACTGAGGAATAGCCATCCTGTAGCTTACTGAATTATATTATTCCTGTAGATTCTGCTGGTACTTGGCAGCTGGTAAATGATCAAGAGAATGTATGCTGCTGATATAAATCAAAATAGAAAAGATCCCCAGGACTCCACTAGAATATGCTGCATGTTCCTATGGGAATCTGTCCCAGCATTGCTTTCATTTGAGCCCTCCTTTGTTTATTTTGCAAAACAGAAAAATTATTCTGAAGGACTTTTGGCTCCTCCAAGTCCTGCTTTGGATATTCCAGCTTCCAACGAAAATCAGACACCCTCTGGCTCCAGACTAGTAACTCCCCACTGTTTTCCCTAACCACTAAGAGGTCTAGCACGTACAATTTTGAACTGAGTATCTAAACACAAAGAAATTTAAAATACTGTGACAGACTATGAGTTGTGCTTTTTTAATCACAGTTATAACTTTTATATCCCATTATTCATTAGAGGCGTGGAAACTTCCATTTAAGCTTTGAAGAAAAGAGTTAAAAATGAATAATTGTAATGGGTCTCCACATTTGATGTCAACTGGCAAGAAAAATTAAGATGAAGTACTTTTTTAGTGTGGTAACTATTGTCATTATGGGCCAAAAAACAAATGAGACACTGAATTGCTAACAAGAATAAAAATCTGGGTGAGTAAAATAGCTCTCCTACTGACCTCCAAAGTCACATAGGTTAAAATAAATGATACCAATAGACAACACCTTCACAGAGAATATCTGATTTGCTTGATAAAAAAAGAACAGGATTAGGGGCTTAGAAAAAAAAAAACAACATACAAACTGTGATCACTGCCTTGATTTCTCAGGTAAACATCTGTCTGTCACTAGAAGAGATATGAGCCTGACTTTCTGATTCATTTGTACATCTGACGCAAACCTGCCTGCCCATGTTAGGGTATAGAGCCTCTTAGTACTGCTTTTCAGGACTGAAATTTATAAAAGAGGACAGATATCTCAGAGGAAAGGACAGCGAATAACAGCAAATGTTGCGGAGCCAAGCAGTCTCATCATCTGTCAGGGTGTTTTGGGGTCAGCCTCCTTTCACCCAAGGGAAAGAGGAGCTTTCAGAGAAGAGAAAGTGTCCTAGCCGTTTTAGTGTGGTGGCCAACCATTCTTCTGTGATATTTTTAACATTCTAGGATGAAGATATCCTGCAGATGACTGAATTCAGAGGTACCTTTTCTTTCATCTGTCCAGAACCCAATCAGACTTAAGCTTTCTTGTGAACTTGATCCTTTCTGACACCTCTTTCAATGTAAAATCCCTCAAGCTTCTACTCAGGCCCAGGCACATCCATCCAGTGTCGTCACACAGACTACTCCATGTCGGCAATTCACATCACTGCTATAGAAGAATCCCTTTCTCTTCCAAATTAAAATTTCATTTGTGGTAGCTGCATTTCTTTATGCACAGCTAATCAACAATTTAAAATCAGGTTGATGAAAGCTCCCTTTCTCTGTTCTTGAGGATCACCATTCTGCTCATCATTCACAGTCTGTGTGGTCATAGCCTGGGAGCTCAGAGACTCATGAATCCCATCCAGACCATACAGAGTTTGCACAGTGTGACTGGGACATGAGCTTCCATGTGCACAGCTAAATCTCTTGTCCAAGTTCTCTGCATTTTGTGTTTGTAGCTTTCCACTGTGGTTGTTACCTTCCATTTGCAACATTTCCTTGGTTCTTCTGTACCTCCTGCATCAAATGCAAGGAGTTTGTTTTTCTTTTTTTAGCAGTCTGGGGTCATTTCTTCTATTTTTTATCATCTCTCATTCACCTGGAAGATACTTTGGTCTGCCTATGATGCCATACTGTAGTGACTGCTTGCTACATTTTCAGACCTGGGGACCATGCTTTCTCCTTTTCTGCCCCTCATTCCTGGAGCAATTCCCTGTAAACATACACATAAGCTGCTCCACTGGCCTCTTTCAGGCTTGGCTGGCTGGAAAAATTATGATGGAAGTGTTCGTGGTTGCTGGCATGTGCCGGTTTGCTGCACATGGAAGGTTGTGCAAGTCCCATGAGGGGCCAGCCTGCCAGCAGAGCGTCCCCAGTGGGGGCTCCATCCTCTCTCACCAAAAGTTGCAACATTTCCGGTTTTTGTTCTGGCTGGAGTGTCATCAAGTGCTGAGACGCAAATTCCTCCGCAAATAAAATGCCTCTCTTGGCTCTGTTCTCTTTCCAATTGTTTTCTTTCCAGTGATGCCTACAGTGACAATGGTTAGGTCACAGCCCATTGCACTGACCAGTGTTGTCTCTCTGTGTCTGTGTGCTCATTCATCCATCTGTAGCTGCCCAATGTGTTTTGTCTTATAATCACTTTGAGGGGCAGATCTATGTTTTCCTTTTGTCCTTAGACCTATGGGACTTTGGTTTAAGACCAGGCATCTTATGCCCTACAGTAAAATAAGAAAGAACAATAAGATGTGTTGCTTCAGTAGGAGGACAAATGCTAAGTTCTTGCTCAGGCAACATCTCATTATCTATAGTGCAGCTAAACGCTCCTGGAGTAGAAACACAGAAAGAAACTAAAAACTTGGTTCAAGAGAAAATATAGAAAATACACACTATTCTTAGTGTTCAGTGTAATAGAAAATGTGCTATCTTCATAATGGCATAAGAAAGAGACTATTCCTAGCACTTTGTAAGCAGCAGTTAAGCAAAAAGGTGATCAGCTTATAGGGAGTAATTGGGAAAGAAACTATAATTTTAGTCATGTTTTGTGCAAGAGGTATACCAGGGCTACATGTCCTAATGCATCTCCCATGCGGCCACTTGGTGGACCTGCTTATACCAATTCTCTGTTCTTAGGAATAGGAAATGGTAGTTATAGATTATCTCTATGCTAAAAAAATAAAATGAGTTCATTTGGAGCAGTGTAGGAGAGTGAGATACCTACAATTGTTCGCAATACCTATGGGAAATACTCACTAGCCTGCACCATCCCTTAGTTTAGTGCCTTGGCTTTCTCCATGAGGGTCTAATTGGCTTGGAGAAACTGTGTCAGGGGGCGTGCAAGAAGTCAACATTACAGATGATTGTTGAGTAGTTCTTGAGCCTGTGTTACAGCCCTGTTTAGTTTATGAGTAGAGATTTAGCTATATATATATACATAAATATAAAAAGGGAGGATGTAAAAGAAAACTTCAAATTCAAAGGTAGCAGTGTGCATAAAAAAACCCCACATATATAAGAGCTTGGAGTAATGATTCATGCTTATCTTTGTTAAGAACCTGTGGAAGGATGAATGGAAGTTGTACAGTTTGTGCAGTGGGAGCAGTGAGATCTCTAAGAGACACTTCAAGTACCTCATTTGCACATTTTTGTTCTGGAACAGCTAAGATTAAAAGGTCTGTGGAAGTACAGGTCTGAGAAAGCCATTCCACAATTTTGGAGCCCAGGAGTTATTCATTAAGAGATGTCAAGAATCAGAAACTTCAGTGTCTTGAGTATGCATATGATCTCCCTTACTGCTTACTCTAAAAGTCCTGCATTTATTCCACATATCCCAAAACAGACAATGGAGTACAGATTCAGTGATTGACATGGTTAATACAGGTCAGTAAATTCATTCTTATATGTTGAGCAGTACCATAGCAAAGAATTCGCTTTCAGCGATTGCAAGTAGAAAGAAACTTAAAAAGTTAGATTTAATACAAGTTTACCAGAAGGTGGAGCTGGATAGTAAATCTAAACAATAACTTGCAATTAATACATTCCAGGGATTATTGCAGTACCAAAGAATGAATGTGGTTGATGTGCCAGTAGTTTCTGTCCGCTGCAATTCAGATACTACAGCTATGCTAAAGCTGGCATCTGTAACCTAGACGGTACTATAATGATCAGAGTAACCACAAAAATGTTCTTGCATAATATAGTAGTAATACAGAGAAGACTGCAAAAGTATAGTTTGAAAATAAAGAAAATGAAATGCTAATTTTAGCTCCATTAGTCCAAACAGTTTAAGCATATGCATGTCTTTGGACCTGTAACAGAGTTATTCTGCCATGTGCATGGAAGTTACCCTTCTTCAGGAATCTTTAACCTTTAACCTGCACTGAATGCAAGGGTTACTAAAAACAAACAAGCAAACAAACAAACAAAAGACAAACAAACAAAAAACAATCCAGCAACTGAACTTGCAACCAAAATCAAACCCAGAAGTTTTTTATCTATTAGAAGGGTACATTTAATTAGTATCACTCTTCTGCGAGCCATTATTTTTTTCTAGATTACAATGGAAATATATAAAATCATCTCCCCCCCCCC
Source organism: Anser brachyrhynchus (assembly GCF_964034855.1). Classification (NCBI taxonomy): domain Eukaryota; kingdom Metazoa; phylum Chordata; class Aves; order Anseriformes; family Anatidae; genus Anser; species Anser brachyrhynchus. Next base: position 101,554,360 of record NC_137694.1, read on the forward strand.
CCCCCCCCCCCGGTAAACCTCTGCATATTCTAGTTATTAACTGGGAAAAATCGGAGCATTGAAAAAAACTAGTAGAGCAAAGGCAGTGTTATTCTCTGTTAAGGTTTTAGTACATATGTCCTGGCATTAACTATAACCTTAGTTTTGGAAATTCTTTGCATTTCTGTCTTGTGAACGGTACAAACTGAACATATACAAGTAGAGAGTACAACTAAAGTTGAAGGGGAAAGTAACCTTCAGACAGTAAACCACATAGATAAATATCAATAGCCCTCTTAGAGTGACCATGGGATACCTCTAAAATTATATCACAGTATATTCCATATAGCCATATCCCCACTCCTTGGAGGTTGTCATGTTTCCATACAAATATTTCTTTGGGCAGATGAGGCAGACATTTAACTTCATCTCTCTCTCTTTTTTTTTTTTTTTTTTTGTTCTGATTCATGCAAAATCCCCTTGAAAGAACACTCTTCACTTTGTGGCAGGGCAGACTGCCTTAGCTGGTCCAAGACTTCATTAAGTCTTATAAACTGTCCTTGACTGCAGCCCATTTAGCAGAGTCTGAAGCTGAGACTGAGGTGATGTCAAAACCCCAGATTCTTTATGAAGTTGAAAGTCCTTGACAGAAAGCTTCTTCTGCCTGCCTGACCTGCCAGTCTTTTGCAATTTTTTGGTATCATACTCAGCCTGGTAGTGATCAGCTGGCACATCTGACACAGAAACCTTTGCCATCTTCCCAATACAACAATGTCTAAAAGCGAAGGATTACAAGTAACCTAACTGCCATACTGTTTGTGAATCCATCCTCTCAGGGAAGGCCAGGGCTAGAAACAGACTGGTAAATGGAAAGTCTCACCTGGCAGTGGTATTCATAACCTATGGTCAATCCACCAAGCATGCAGAGGCTCTCCAGCTGATCCCATGGCTTCTGCAGGGTTTGGTGGTAGAGCTGAGACCTCAGCCTTCTGTATCATGTGATTTCTAACTGTAAAGGTCAGGAACAAATGTATTGAAGTATTGGGTTTATTGGTGAAGCATAATTTGAGAAGACTTGAGGGACAGGTGCATTCTCTGGCTTCCTCCTTCTGGAAAGATTTCATTAACCATCCATTGTTGCCTGGTAGTGCTGGGCATCAGAGCAGCCTGATGCACCTCTTCCTTGGTGATATTCGCAGTGATGACTATTATTATGCCAAAAGAGCCCCCCAGAATAGCAGATAAATGTCAAGATCAACTACAGATGCAATCCAAAGTGAGGAGGTCTACAGTTGTCCTATGATATCTATTCTTTTTCAGCCCATCTGCAGATCATGATGGAAGCTAGTTTTGGTCAGGAGTTATCTAACAAGCAACAGAGAATTGGCACCGGGTTCAGGGCCCACTTTCACTCCATTTCAACTGCTGAGAATCTCAGAATTAAGGACCGTGAAAACTTGGTAAAGACTTGTTTGAAGAGCTTGTTCATCAAAATGATTTCGCATAGGCAGAAAGAATATCGTAAACATTTTCAATGAAAGAAGTAATAAATACAGAGATCCAGTGTGTTGTATCAGAACTGACACAAGACTAGTATGATTAATGCCACTCCAGTAAAACCATCCCAAATACGCATCCCAAATAAGAAGGCAGAGGGTTTAAGTCTTCTGTTGAGGTACCTGAATTAATTTAAATATGATTGTATCTCACATGCTTGGTCTTAATTGTCTCCTCCTGAAAATTCAATACCTGCATTCATGCTCCTGGTCTCCAGGGATTCCAGAGCACCACACTGTCCCCACTGAAAGGAAATGAAAAATCGGCTGATGTTAACCAGACCCCTTCAGCAACTTTACCCATTTAAGTGCTGTATCCTGCAGAGTGATTAATGATTTTTTTCCTTTTACATCTAACAGCAAAGAAAGAAGGAAAGAAAGAACATGTACTGTTGTTCACCTTCTAGCCAATAGACTACAAAGGCACAGTTTGCCAGAATATGCACTTTCCTATTCTGTTTGCTTGTGTGATTTGTTTTATTTACGTGTCTGACATTGCCTCTTCCTTGTATACGTTTGGAGCCTGCAGCATCTTATCAGCAAACAGTTTGGATTCTTATATATTGCTAGCATTTTGCTTTCTTTGGGCCCTTTTAAAACTGCAACCTGAACCTGTTCACCAGCCTTTTATTAACATGTGTTTTATGGTACAGGTGTAATAATTAATCCAAATGGTTAGCAGATGTGGCTGTCTATCTCTGGGCATGTCTGTTTCTGCACACCACCCCTTAATCAAGCAGTGCCCAAGCAATGCCAAAGTAAATGAAAGAAAATAAATTCCAATGAGATATTTATGAGGGCCACCTGGACAGGGAAATACCTTGGCCTTTGCCTGTCCCCTGCTCCAGGTGGCTACAAAAGTCTGAAGTTTCTCACTAAATACAGGTCAAATCAATCTTGCAGGGAGCTGAAAATGAAAAGCTGTGCTTGGCTCCCTCATTTAATGATAATGAAATTTTGTACATGTGTTTTAAGGAAGCCTGCCCACTTCACCTTATTTATATAATATTTCCCTTCTTTTTACGGATGCCAGCACCTGCTGAACTTCACATAATTCAAGTTGCTGGTTCCTGGATCTTCTTCTTCTTCATGTTGTCAGCTGCCCTATGGGTGTTGCTTTGCAAATCATGGAGGGAAACACCAGGTTTCTGCAAGCCTGCCGTTTCCACATCTCTTTTTCCAATTATTTATAATGTTCACATGGGTAATTTCTGGCAGATTTTCAACAAGTTCATCTTCTGCTGGGATGAAAGGCTGTGCCTGTGAAGGTGTGGTTGTTCCAGCCTGCCACAGAGGGAACCTATCCCTGGTAAAAGCTACAACCTCAGACTGCCTACAGCATCATGGCACCTCCCACCACCCAAGAAGCTTCCAGCATCTGTGTCGTCACATCCAGCTACACCTCCCAGGGGAACGACCACTCTGAGGACACAGTGGATTGAAACCTGTGCATTCCCTGGGGTGAGCATGATTTCTTGCAAGAAGGGGTTGGAAGAATGAAACTTCTGAAGAATGGGCATCGAAGTTTGGCAACATTCACAGCCACTAAACTCTCAGTGAATGAAAAACATTCGATACTGGATGAATGCTGTGCATGACAGTAGAAATCAGCTGCCATTCTTATAGCTGTAAATCCATCTTAACCACATGAAAAATATGCGGGTATCCGTGTAGGTAGTTCTGTCTTTAGCACTGCTTAGTGCATAACCACCATGATGCCAGGATAGTTAGGAAAAACAGTGTGCCAAAAATAATATTTTATTCTCAGTGATATACAAATAAATTTAAACTGATAACAGGTGTGTATATTGGTTGTTTTGTTGTTGTTTTTTAAATGTAAGCTCATCTCCTAACCAAACAAAGATAGGAAAAAGTTTTCCTTATGTTGTTGTTTATCTATTTGGCATATTTTGCCTAATAAACCCGTATATTGACTGCTACTACAGATGAAAAAGTAAAACAGATGGACCATAGGATTCAAATGATTATGTAGATATAGTTGAAATTTTTATTGAAAACTGTCATGCAAACACAAAGGGAATCAAAATCCTTTTTGATTTGAACTATTAATGCTTAAATTTCCCCACAATTCAGACATGCTAGAGAGAAATTACTGAACAAAACCAAATATATGATTCATGATTAGATCCGTGAGACCTATTAGCTATCAGCTTTCCATTAACCAGTCTGAAATTCCATGCCAAGAAGTGTCACAGTCTGCTTAGAACAGCAGTGGGGCCAACCTCAACCAAATGGTAGCAGCAGCTAAAAAAACTCCTGCACAATGCTGATTTTATAACATATCTCCCCCTATTTTTATTCCCCCTGTGCAAGGTCTGAATGTTGGAATGAATTGCCATTGATAACATGGAGGTGTATAGTAACCCTTTGAATCTAAAGTCTTCTCTTTTCTTCTTAAATGTGCACAGAAGTATATTAAATGGATTATTCTTCCATAATTTTAACTTGCTTATTTGCAATGTGAAAACAGCATAAAGTAAACACCTGGGAAGTTTCAAGTGTCAAAGTTCAGATGTTCTTCAGTTACGAAGCACAAAAATAGCATCTTCTTAGAACAAATGCATTAAAAAAAAAGTTCAGAAAAGTTATACATTGTGTAACTTGAAAACTGACATTTTTCTTGTGGCTTCCAAAAATATCCACTTCTGCACCGAGACTAATGCCCATTACAGTTCAGCCAATACATTTCAGCCAAAACAAGGTCAAAGCAGGTGGTTTAAGATTAAGGTCCCACATCAAATTAACTGTGATATTTGATATCTGGTAAATATTATCCAGGGCAAGTTGAATAAGAAATGCTGTTATACACAACAGATTGGAGTAAATAAAAAATGTGAGACAAACAAAACCTCAACACTCTGTAATGAAGTATTCCCTCCACAGCCAGCCTCAAGGGAAGAAAAAGAAAAGGAAGACCAGCGGTCAGAAATAAATACTTTAGATATGAAGGAAGCATGTGTCTGGCAGCTTCAGACATACACATGAAAAGTAGACTGTTGGAACCAAAGGGTTTCTCCATATGTTGAACTCTGAGTCTCCCATTTCTTCCAGAAATGATTAGCTAAGGATATTTTCCACTTTTCAGTCAAAGAGAAGAGAAGAGGAAATACAACAGGGAGACGTTAGATGTACCACTGGGAAATGTACATCTTCTTATCTCTCTCTACATGTATCTCTTACAATCTTTCCTCTCCACCTTCCCAAGACCCTGGCCTTCTAAGTCAAGTTTCTAGGGGATTATAGTTTCCTGAGGCTTCCTGTTGGTCATTTATAATTACTGGCATGAGATTGGCTTATTATATTTTTTCCCCCTCCAGTTCTGCAGAACATCCTCAGGAATCTGAGATTTATTTAAAAGCTGCGTCAGTGGCTCAGAAAACTCCTTAGCCAATTCTATTAAAACTCTTGGCTGCAATGGATATTTGTTCTTTTGTATCCTAAGAACAAAGCTTATTTATTGGAGGTGAGAGATGGCACAAAAGTAGTGTTTGCAGCTCAGAGTCTAACTATCCTGTATCAATGGTAGAAGAAACATAAGTTAACCACTTAACCAAAATGAAGATCTTCATTTCATTCACAGACCTGTTGGTTCTATCTATCTCCCTTGCTGTTGCACATCTGAGGAAAGAAGGACTGCTAAAGATGTACTTGAACACTGTGTGGGTTGCTGTGTGCTCATATTTCCACCCATTAAGTTATTTTCTAGCCTCTGCCTTTGCTGTTTTAGCTCCCCATTCATTCACATATGTGCACATCAGAGATACATACAGAGGAAGGGTTGTCTGTCTGGTCACTGCACTCCCTCAAAATGCTGTTAGTTAAATGCCAGTGCAGATGTTCCAGATTACTGAAGCTTTTTGCTTTGCACAGAAAATGGAAATTATGCAAAAAGCCGTCCTTGGCCACGTGACCACAGTAAAGAGCCTTATAGACAAAAGGGAGAATTTTGGACTACAAGAATAGGGCTGTGAACTCTGGCAGTCCTTAAAATATAGAATGCATACATATACATGTAAAAGCTTTCTGCCAGCACTGGTTATAAAATGAAAGTAGGGTGACTGAAATAATCGGATGCCTCTCTGAAACTGGTAGGCAAAATAGTGGTGGCTGAATCATTATCAACAATTTGTATGTTCAAAGTGGATTTATGTAAAATCAGTCTTGACCAAGTAGCTTCAGATATTTGGGAGCTCAAGTCCTAAATGCAATTCATAAAGTGTATGTCCATAAAATAGCCTTCAGTATGGAATTCTAATAGATGTCACTATGTATTTTCATTCCAAATCTGGCATAATAAAAATTAACGTGGCATAAGTTAAATGTTTTAAAAATCAGTTGATAAATTGGAAAGTAATACTATAAATTTGGAATCTCTATTTAAAAAGTGTGTTTTATGTGAGGCCCTGCATGGGTCAGTTTTCAGAATTAAAAACTCAGTATTAGCATCAATGAGCAGGATAAAGATATGCAGTTATCACTGACGTAGACAAAAGTGAATATGACGGAAAGATTATAACGTGAAAAAAAGAAAAAAAAAGAAGATAAAACAGTGAAGCAAACCAGATTGCCTGGTAAAACAGATGCAAGCAACACATTAGGAAGTAATGGCATTTGTTTGGAAAAAAGAACCCGGGTCATACTTAGAGAATATATAACTCGATTGTATATTGTGTAATGGCTCTGGAGAGAGTGTGGAACCAAAGTGAGTATGCTGTCAAACAGGAGTTCCCCAAGGAACTCCAGAAGGGTTTTTAGGGTTGAATAGACAGGAGAATAGTGAATAGTGAATACCGGTATGGTGTTTGGTGATGATGAGGCCATAAGTGCTATATTCACTGGCGTCCACAACGCAAGCTGGATGGTTAACAGCAGGAAAAGGCTCATACAAGAATCCAGAGGGTAAATAAAAGGCTGGAAAACTTATACTAGAGCAAAGACGCAGAAAGATCTCAGAAGGCTGAAAAAATGAATGTCCACATCTACCTACACTGATATTATTTATTTATTTATTTATTTTTTAGTCTAGTAGACGAAGGCATCCCAAGATCCAGTGGCTGGAAATAAAAACATGGTACCTTCAGACCAAAAATAAGACACATATGTTTTTACCAGAGGACAGCTAATCATCAAAGAACAGATCTGGTGCATCTATGCAGGGCTCTCTATCACTTAATCTGAAAATTAAGATTGACTGTTTCTCTTAAAGATGTGCCTTCTTTCCAAAAGGAAGTAATTCAGGGACGAAATACTCTGGCCTATGCTATCCTGGAGGTCAGGACAGATATGCAAGCTGCTCCCCTCTGGCTTTATAAGTCATGAATCAGTTCCTTAATTCTTTTATGGGGAGGTCTATGCTTTTGGGGTTTGTTTTTCCTTTTGAATTGAAATTAGACAATATTGCATTTGTAGCATTAATTCTCCCAGACAACCAATAAATCAGACACATATTTTGTTTGGGATGTTTAGTTCATTTTAGCCACAAAAAGGCTAAGGAGGAACTTGGACTGGAACATATGTATTACAAAGGGAGGAAGAGGTAGCTTTATGGGCTGTGATGAGATGACCTCATCCAACATTGGCTTTTTTAGATGTCAAAACCCTAATTGTTTGGGATTGTTTTTCTCTATTTGTTGTTTTCTTTTAATTGAGGCTAAACTTACAAACAGAGGGAAAAATCATGAGGGAGCCAAAGCAGGACAAACAGTTGTTTTCTTCCCAGAATTAGCCCAAGATTTTAACTTGAAGTGGGTTTAATCTCAAGATTCCAGCCTCCCTGTAGCCACATGTTGAATCAATTGGAAAGCAACCAACAGGTAAATATCTCTAGCACGGCACTGCTAATAATGTAGCAGACCTTTAGCAGAAGAGGAAACCCTTTTGACCCCTCTTGTGAAAGCTTTTCTGTGGCCTCAGGTTTGGTTGATTTTTTTTTTGTTAAACTGTCATTACAAATGCAAGAAGCAGACACCTGCAAGAAGTTGATAACTTTACATACATCAACAAGGGGGGAAAAGCAGAGGCAAATAGATTTTATTTGGCTTTAACAGAATACCAGGGAGAAATACAGAGAGAGACTGACTGACACGGGCTTCAGTAGAAACCTGTCAGCTCGTAATGTGAGAAAGTGCTTGTAAATGTACAAAAAGCCCGTGGCCCTTTCCAAAACTAGGACACTTCGCCTGAAATATTCTACTTTTTTTTTTCCCCCATTGTTTTCTATCCTCCTGTGTTGAGGTCTAACCACAGAACAAGGCACCACTGACCCACACTGCCGTTCTCTATATCCATCTGGATTATGTCAAATGTTGGCAGGCTGCCCCTATGCAAAACTCTGACAGGGGAAAGAGGTAACCAGTATGTATTTTTAAAACAAATAAATTATCTCGTGCAATATGATCCTGTCTGATTTTGCATCCTAAAAAGAGATAGGCTAGGGTCACCCCATATATAGGAAATTTCCAAGAAACCATAAGGTATTAGAACATGAGTATCACAAGCTGAGAAGATAACATGCTCCTCTTAAAGTGATGAATCAATGCAGTAGGGCTACTGGAGACATCCTCTCTCAATTCAGACATAAACCAAATCTCCTGCCTAATTCTTGGCAAATAGTTTTCATGAATGATGTCAGTTTTTTCACAGACAATTAAAGAAATTATGAAGAATTTTGTTCCCATTATTTGAAAATGTCTGGTCCTAAACAAGTGAGACCATGGAAGATTTTACATGGGTATTATCTAAAATTAAAATACTAAGCTAAATTCTTAGTCAAATTTTACCTCTGATAATTTCACATCATCTTCTAATTTTAATCCTGGATTGGGAATTTTTCACTCTTTTCCCTATACTATTGTAAAGAGATACAGTGTTTCATAAAATACAATAGAGAAGCATGTCCTTCAGAAGATGCAGGTAACAACTGTTCTGATGTGTACATTGTCATTCTATTTGTGCATAGAATAAAATGTAGGTGGTTGCTGCTGTGTGTTCATTATATTCATTATAGTGCATATGTTCTGTAACTTCTGCTTTCCTTGAAATTTTCTGTTTTACACGTTTGAAAGTTATCATATTTCAGTGTTTTTAAGTGCTAACATTTTATTTATGTTTTTATACTGTCATAGAATCATAGAATCATTAACGTTAGAAAAGACCTTCAAGAACATCCAGTCCAACCATCCCTCTACCACCAATGCTACCCACTAAACCATGCCCCTAAGCACCATGTCCAACCTTTCCTTGAACACCCCCAGGCATAGTGACTCCACCAGCTCCCTAGGAAACCTGTTAAAAATAATGAAAAATAGTATCAACAGTGTTCCTAAATGTGCCATTCAGTCTTTTCACCCTAGGTCTTGGCTTCCATTAGTCCTGCACAGCAGAGAAAAAAGCTAGGGAGGGATATATGAGCCTGCTGTTGAATTGGATAGGAGAATGGTAAAAGCACAAGAACATCAGAATAAATTAGGACCCTATGAGCCAAATACAGTTCACAGATACTCTGTATCTGGAGGAAATTCTCAGGAAAAAATACAGAGATCTTAGCATTTCTGTAGAGTTACACACATTAAAAAATGTCTATTTTAAAGAGGGTGAGGTAATATTCTCATGTTTTATTCTAATACCATTTTTTAAAGAAATTAGAAAACTCTTTGAGTTTGTGAGAAAGCACTTTGTGATTCACAGGACCATGGTGGACTTTGAGCCTTAAATATCTCCCTCCCTCCTTTCCTTCCTCCCTCCTTTCCCCCCCTCCCCCCCCTCCCTTTCCTCCATCCCTCCACCTCCCCCCCTCTCTTCTTTCCCCCAAACAAAAAAAGGTATGGAAATTGTCATTATTCTAGCAAAAGCAGTGACATTATGACAATTTAAAACAGTTGAGATTTTGCTTCACAGTGTTTTTGGTTATTTAACTCCAGGGCAGGTGATGCGATGCATTGTACCTGGTTATTATGACTATTTGTCTGTTTCTATGAAGAAACTCCAAGGTTTAACTTACAGTTTAATATACGGGTTCATTACATTGAGTTGCATTTGTTCTCCAAATGACACCATTCTTACCCTTAGGGAATTAATTCATGATTGAAATCTGTATCTGAATAGCAACCTGATGTATTTTTATTATTATTATTTCGTGTTATTTTCCCTTGCTCAGCACTCCATAAAATCATGAACATCGTAGATGATAAGTTGAACTGAGAACTGTTACACTAAAAACTGCAAAGGCATTAGATGAAACAAATAGCAAACAGGCTTAAAACAGATAAAGTACTTTTTTACATGATGGATGTAAACTTCTGGCATTTGTTGCCACAGGCAGTTGCAGACACAGAGAGAAGTCAGGATTTAGGCAAATCTGTGGATAGCAGGTCCATCAAATGGACCAAAATGGTTACTAAGGGATGTACTGTCTAGCATCCTTAATGCAATGGTTGTGGATCTTGAGTACCACAGGTTTGTGTGCTACCTCAAAACTACATTTCTTGTTGCCACTGCTGGAGACAGATACAGGGTGAGATGGGCCACTGCTCTGACCAAGAATGGCATTTATTATGTTTACAAGAATTCTCTCCATCCAGTCTGTGGTCTGGATTTATTTCGTCCAACCTTTAACAAGAAAAACTTACATTTCTTCTTGGCTTTTCTTTGGTGTTACTGTGAATAGTTCAATATTTTGTGTTTCCATTGAAAAGTGAGGGGATCCTTCCTGTCCCAACCACCTTCTCTTGGGGATGGAGAAGGCATAAAGAAGTCAGATACAGGGCTTCCAAAGATGCCCACTGGCTGTGGAAGTTCAGCTTTGGATGCATGGATGCATGTTTTTCAGAATGCTCTAACATTTCTGCTCACTTTGTATGTTCAAATCACAGCTTGCCATATTCTTCTACTTTTGATTGAAGAAGTTCTCCCATTCTTCGTCTAAACCTGCTGGGCTTCAGCAAAAGAAATGCAGAGAGAGAAAGCAGACAGCATCTTCCATTCCTGGTCTGGCAGATGTTACCTGAGCGGCTTCTGGCAGCAGGGAGAAGCAGCTGCACCAGCAGCTAGTCACAGCCTCTGCAGACCCAGGTTCAGGTGTACCAACAGACTTGATCATTTCTGAGAAACAGCCAGCGTGTTGCTTGCTAGCATAGAAATGGCAAATTGCTCAGATGGGAAGTGTTGGGCACTGCAGCAGGATCCTGAGAGAAGGTATAGCAGCATTACCTTCTGCCAGGGGAGGGCAGTTAGTCCAAGCAGTGCAGTCAAGGATATGTCAAGAATATGTCAGACAGTCAAGAATATGTCAGACACAAGCAAAGAGGAGCAGCACAGGCTCAGCTGCTGCTTGCAGAGTTCTCTGAGGCATTGGTTGTGTTGGTATACATATCTTTGTCTTTGTAATGGAGGAATCTATTCATTTTGGATTTCATTTTATTTTGTTCAGAATTAAATTTCGAACGTGATTTGTTATTTTCTCTTCTATTTCTAGTCTATTTCAAATTTTCTATTTGCTATCTGGCATGTCAAAGCTGTGAGGTAGGCCAGAGAAGAAGGATCATAAATAGCTTCATACTGCCCTTTTATGTTCATGGAGACATTTGCTCTTTTTCACTGTTATCATTCTCATAACTGAAAGCCAAGGCTGAAAGTCTAACAGACTGGATAATATTACAAACCTGAGATTAAAATAATTTTTGTCTTTTTTTATGGCCTTGCACCTTTTTGTTTGGCAGTTAGTGGGAATAGATCAACTTTCCTGCAATTCTGAAATGTGATTATCTCCCTTCCTCTTTAAGATAATCAAAACCAATTATATTTTCTTGGATAACCCAACCATGGGGTCTAGTGTTTCTATAAGGCTCTTCTTAAGTGTTTGTGCCTATGTGCTGCACACCCTTTTGCTCAACAGTCTAAATGTTAGTTCTTCAACCCCAGCATAATGCACTGAGTAAAATCCATGATTTCAAGGCCAGGATCTTTTGCATTGGTAAGAAAGTTACTAATACGCACCTTCTGTGCATGGAAAGGACAAGGGCAGGGGGAGGCTTTGGGGCTGTACAGTATGCTGCTTGGAGGGCTTTGGCAGCCCTCACTTTCTCTTTTAACAATATGAATTAGTAGTTGCTATTAGCATAAAATCACCAGTTAAAACACTCTCAGCTCATTTTTTAACAGTGGAGCTAATTGCCCTTAAGTGCCTGAGCTCCAGCAAAACGAAATGGCACCTTTGTGCAGAAACCCCCAGTGTTTCCCCTGTACATCCATAACGACCTCTAAAATAAGCCGTTACAATCCTGACATGGTACCAGCCTGACACCTTGGGCTGGGATTTAATTTTGAGTTATGGCAGCGTTAGGAAAACATATGATGTGGCCGTTTGTTTGCAGAAAGAAGGGGGAAAAAATCATAAAACCCTCTTTTTTTATGAGCTGTCGCTTGATTCGTTCCTGGAGCCCCAAGTAGCAAGCGTCTAAATCAATGCACACAGCTGTTCTTGCTTCTCGGAGCCCAGCAGGTGTACTACCCAATGTGCCTGCCATCTCCCCCCACTCACATAACAAATAATAACGTCTTACACACACCAGCCATCTATCACAGTTACGGCCAGCCCCGGTGAGGCCGCTGTTCTCAGGGTAGCATGGAGATTTTTTTTATTTTTTTTTTAATCCCATGCCTTTTTACTGTAGAAATACGCTGCCCGTGGATTATTAGTCACACTTTCTGGACTCCTTTAATTGAATAACCTTTGGCTTCTGTGGCAAAGGAAAAAAAAAAAAAGAAAGAAAAAAACAAACCCACACACCACAGTGTTTATTTGTGTTAAAAAACAATAGGCATATTGTGACTGGCGAAATCAATTAGTCTTCCTCTGCAGTAAGGGCCCACATCTGGTGTGGTTTAAGTTAATGTAAGGGAAGGGCCGCAGAGGCCCGAAGACCCTGAGTTCTCATTTCAACAGGTGACAGAGAAGGCATAAAAGGCTAATATATACTACAAGTGTGGAGGAAAGGCTATAAATACTGGAAGGTTTACTTAGGAGGTAAAACAAAGCTAAGCAATAATGCAAAATAAATACCTTCCTGAGATAGCCTGTCACCTGGCATGAGCAGAGGCAGCAGGAGGGGAGGACAGCCTGGGAGGTGCAGGAGGCTGGTGAGGTTGTAGGACAGCATGAAATAAAATGGTCTCTCGTAGCTATTTTTGCTGTTTGGATTTGCACGCCTGCCTTCCACAGAGTAGTTGGAAGTGGGAAAAGAAACCCTGGCTTTTCCTGCATGCCAATCATCAACCCCTGTGTCTGTGTCCAATGGGAACCTGGGTGATCCCAGCCAGCCTGAACTCCACCTCCTTCCTCTGGGGTTTTCCTGCTCGTTTTTCCTCCCTTGTGCTACAGTGACTGGGCGCATATCAAAAATGGCCCTGTGTGTACTGAGAGTTGGTTTTACTTCTCTGAGAGGTAAGGAGGGGCAGGTGAGGCAGACTTTTTTAGCAAATGGATTTTGCAGAGTTCTGGTAGGATCAATAAGCCATTGGAATGATGAAGCCTGGTTTCTGGAGCCTCGTGTTTGCCTGGCAAGAAGGGAGGGCAGAGAACCTGGGAAGCCCTGATGCTGAGTGGTGGCTCTTCGCAGCACTATCATGCTCTGTATGTCATAAAACAGCACAATAGGTCAGCTGGTTTGGATGTATGAGGGGAGATCTGCTTTCAACAAAAAGATGCTGTTAGTATAACTGTTGTTCCTGAGCTTTTGATATCCCCTTATTAGCAGCTACTCCAAAGGGGGAAATATGTGTTGTGTGGTCCCTGATTATAAAACCCTACTTTGCAAATGCATCCCCAGTCTGATTCACTGTTGCTTTGCTGTGGGATTCCCAGGGGTTATGTTTTGCTTTGCTAACTCCAGTGATTTGTCCCACTGAGAAATGTGATAATTTCATTTGATTTTTTTTCTCAAACCTGTGAAGAAGTTAGCCTGCAGACAGTCCCCATTGCCTTCCTTGCAGAGACTGCAGGCAGGTACTGTGACTTGAAATAATATCACAACGATAATAAAGTTTTGGTGTTTTTTTTAAATCAGTTTCCAACAGCTGGTTGCCAGTTGCCCTCTGACACAGACACATAAAAGGGAAGTAGTGAGCCCTGTACCAGCAGGGATCACTGGAAGAAATGCAGCCTTCATAAATCAAGACGGCACTGTTACATAGCTTTAGTACAATGAAGTGCATATGTGCAAGGGTGACTGAAGAGGGACCCAACTCACCGGCTGGGAGCAAACAAACCTGTCTCTCAGCTCCTGCCACCGTGGCAGGCAGTGGGGAGGACCCTAGGCACGCTTGTTCTAGGATCTTTGATAAGAAGCTGGCAAGGCTTTGGATGGAGTGAGAGTCGTCCTTGCAGTACTCGCTCTGAGGGGCACATTCTCAGCTTGTGTTTTGCCCAGTTATTAAGTCCACAGCAGTGGAGTTCCTACTCTCTCCAGAGAAGACCAGATCACTACTTGATATATCTTCGTGGTGGGATGGGAAATATCTACTTTAATTTGCTTCAGTATATCCTTTTATTTCACACGTATCCATTTAAGCCATCTTTATCAAAGCTACTTTCTCCCTATGGTTTTGGAAGGCTTAGAGGGACTAACAGTGGCACGTCATTACTGCAGCTGAATCAAGCCAGACTTGTTTCTTTTAATCTTTCTTCTTTTGTTTCATTAGCATTAAATCTAGAGGGTGCCAACCGTGGACATGATGCTGCATAACACTGGCCACAGAATTTCAGCAGTAACTCTTGTACTGTGCTATCCTTTTCTGAAGCAAGAGGCCACAAAGCTTCTTCCAGGAGCAGGGAATCACACAGATCTGGGCTGGGCAGGTCTGTAGGTATGGGATTTCCTATAGTTCAGCTGTCCAGCTTATGCATTCCTTACCTGTTCCCTGAGTTTAAAGAGCCCCTGGCAAAGGTGCAGGCTGGGAACATGCCACAGGAGGAAATTACTCAGGCTTTTCCTTGGTGACTTCTTTCCTGAGGATCATTGGATTTTTCCACATCAACCTCTCAGTGAGACAGAAATTTTCGTCACGAGGTTCACGGTGGGCAGAACACAGGTCTGCCTGCCATGAGATGGAGGGGCCACCTGGAGTAGGCAGCTACCACCAGTTCACTTCATACTCAGGAGAGGGGACCATGCAAGGCAGTCCACGAGCAGGTTGAACCGTTTTGGTGATCTATCACCTCTAACTGTGCTAATAAATGTAGCATTAACTTAAAAACTTTGGGAGCTGACAATTTTGTGCATCCCATGCTTGTTCCAAAGGTTAAATATTGCACGTTCCCCCCAGCTTAAACTGAAATTGCAGTCACTGGATTTTGTTTTGCTTGCTGGACTAAATAATATCAGATATCTCCTATGCACACATTGTGTTTGAAGCCCTTGAATGATTTATTCCTCCCTGTCAGGGAGATGGGTAGAGTTTAGCAGAGGTTAACAGGTTTTTAAGTGTATGGATCAGTTCTACAGTAAACTCTCGAGTGGTCCAGTAGATGCAATTAATAGGGATGATATAATGGAGTTTATCAGAATGTTGTTATGGAGACCTCAGTTTGGGACATGTTCTTAAAGTTTCTCACAGCCAGCAGTTGTTTATAAATAGCATTTAAAAAGTATGTGGAGGCTAATATTTTTTTAATCACAAATGTATTATATCTAATATTGTTATGGGTTGACCACACATCCAACATCAGCACCCACACAGCTGCTCTCTCGTTCCCCACACCTCAGAGGGACAGGGAAGGGAATAGGAAGAACAAAAATGGGAAAATCCGTGAGTTGAGATTACAGACAGTGTAATACATGAAAGAAAGAAGAAAAAATCCATGTGATGCAAAGGCAGTCACTCACCACCTGCCAGTCTACAAGCACCAACTACATCAGAATATAACAACCCTCCAACACTTCTTCGTTTATCCCAGTTTTTATTTGCCTGAACATGATGTTATATGATAAGGAATATCTATTCTGGTCAGCTGTCCTGGCTCTGCCCCCCCCTACTTGCTGGGGTGGTGCAGGGTGAGATACAGAGAAAGCCTTAACGAGGTTGAGCAATAGCCAGAGTATTTGTGTGTTATCAACAGTTTTAGGTACAACTTGAAAACAAAGCACCATAGAAGCTGCGATAAAGAAAGTTAAGCCTATCCCAGTGAGACCCAGTACAAATATGAAGTTACATCTTCAAGACAGAAATTAGTCTATGTCTGTGCCAGAAGTTCTCTGAAGTCTAGTGGTCACAGAAGAAGAAACGATACAGACTGGAAATGATGAGAGTGGAAATGAATCAGTGGGAAGCTGAGGTAATATGTCAAATCGGGACCATTCTTTTAAAATCAATATACAACCAAATTCAGTGTTACAGTTAGAAAAATAAGCCATGCTTTGAAAGAAAGACTGTATCCTAACACACTGAGCAGGTTAAGAAGTTTTAGCAAACATTCAGCATGACTTCCCCATCTGGTGCCACCAGCATAGAGAACTAAAACCATCATTAGGTAGGTGTGAAACTATCTGGAGGAGAGGAGGCTTTACATCCTTGTAGAGTACTGGTGGAAACAGAATGGTGATAATTCATTCAATTCTAGGTTTTCTATTTTTAAATATTTTCCTAATTGACAAGGGAATAGAGGAGAGACATAACTATTGTTTGGGTGCTCTAAAAACTTCACTTAGAGAAAACAGAAATTTTGAAACTTCATTGCTCTTTTCCCTTAAATAGAATATTCAGAGTTGACTATTACTCTGTGTAAAACACTTGCATGGTAAGCAAGCACTAAAAGGTGTAGGGGTTTCAGGAAGCCATGATAAATACTGATGACACTAGCTAAAGCCAGACAAATCCCAATTGAAAATACATGCATTTTGATAATGAAGATAATAAAGATAGTCATTATCAGTTACCAGTTACTAGGAAAAAAGTTGTGAGTCTCTGTCTCTTCTTGTCTTTAGCCATACTAATGAGCAGTACGTGGGGGTGAATTACAAAGCCTTGTGATAACCAAGAGGTCTGATTAGATGTCTGAGTATTCTTTAGCTCTCTGTGGTTGTGAATTGAGTCATCTCTTAACTTTATTTTGGAGAAAATACATTGATTTTGGAGAAAATACATTGATTACAGTAAGACATACTGTCCAGACCTCTAATTACTGTTGCTACTCCTTTCTTGAGTTCTATAACATTAGTGAGTCCAGTCAGATTGGTTATATTAGTACAGAAACGATGTAGATGCTCTTAGGTTTTCAATCAGTCCTTCTGAAGTGGGGGCACCAGGAACTGCACTCTCTCCTGCGTAATGCAGTAGTTTATTTTAGTTGCATCAAGTCTTGCAGCCCAGCTCCTTTTGTCAAATAAATACTTCCTGCAGATACATTAGGTGCTGATTTAACATGCTCATCGACTTTAATTTTCTGTCCAGTTATGCAGGTTCACTAGTGTTTTGGACTCTTACCTCAATGTCGTTGTATTTTTTTTGTTTGTTTGTTTTTGTTTTTCCTACTGAAATCAATGTCATCCTTTAAAAATCAAAATTTCACTCACTGGGAAGCTCTCAAAAATCTGAAATTATTGGGCTGTATATTTTCTCCTCATGACTTACAGCTCCTGAAGATTTTCTCTTATTTGTTTCATGCTCAGGCATATTCATGGTTTTATTTTTTCCCCAAAGTTACAGATTGTGGATTCCTGTTTATTTCCTTTGCCATCTCTGTATTGTCTCCTTTTCATGATGAGATGAACTGTGATTAATTTCTTTGTGCAAGCATATGAAGCAGAGTTTAAGTAGGTGCTAAGTACTTTCAAACAAAATCTGTAACAAATGCCTGCGTGCCTGTGTGCCCTGGGTTAAGCAGTTGAAGAAAGGAAAAGCTGGCATAATACTAGATGATGGAAAACGAGTGGAAAGGTTGGACAGACCATGGGACTAGATCATGGGTGGGAAGGGGTGGGGTCACTAGCATGTTTGCAGATTTTTTTTTCCAATTCAGCCAGCTGTAACATATAAACTGCTGAATTATGTTTCATACTGTTTCATGATTTTTTTAGTGTTGATGTTTGTCTTAGAGCTATACTTGTGAACAAATATGAAATAGTTTTCTAAATCATTTGAAATAAAAAAAAAATAAAAGCAGAAAACAAATACTAAATAACACTCTTACCTAGTTAGAAAAAAGAGAAGTCACTGAAGTTAATTTTGAAAAACAGCTTTCTCCACAAAAACACAGGTAGCAAATATACTTCAGTAAGCTATCCTTGTGATCTTTGCCTTTTGGTTGGACATAAAATAGCGCTACTTTAAAAACTAAACCCAGGTAAGGGAATGAGCAATGATCCCATGCTTTTTTTTTGTCAGCTTATGTGACAGAGATGAATGTGAAGCTGTGTTGACTCTGAGAATAATCACACTTCACAGAGGATGGAGCGTAGATGTGAGGGTAAATCTAGCAGATGCATTTTACAATTTTTAGGGGGGAGTGAACTCGAGCTACAGACATTCTTTTACTGTGACTATTTTCCCACCTTCCCAAAAGATGCCAACAGCTGTGGTCTGGAAGCTCCCTGCATAAAGCTGCCTGTGCTGGGAGTGCTTAGCTGTAAGTACCATGCTGTGACCTCAGGCTTGGCACAGGCACGAGCCTGCAGGGTTGCAGAGCATAGGCTTCAGTTCTTTTTCTGCTGTACCTTCTCCAGCACAGGAGGGATACAATATGGTTAAAGCAGAATGCTGGTAGAGCACCTCCACCACGGTGCTATTGCCAGCTGCGCTGTGCAATATTGCACAAGGCTGAGCAGGCTGTCCACCTTCACTTGCTGCCACCCATGGCACATGAGGCTGTTCCCTCCAAAACTGCCCGAATCGGTTTAGCAATGTTTCAGTGATGGACTAAGTGCAAGCATAGTCAAAGTGTTTTGCAGGCATTAATCATCCGACCGTGATTTGTAGCACTTAAGATGGACTATGACCATAACAAATGCTCCCATTTACTTATCTGTAAATTACCCATGGCTATTCCCTGTCTTTCTGCATCACGGTGACGATGTCCAGTTAATTGATTCACGTCACTAGAGAACCCTGAGATCGTGCACTGAAAGATGCTACCGAAGCAAGTGGCAGGAAACAGCAGTGGCAGTGTGGCAGGGCGGCCACACTCACCTTGCACTGTGTTGAGGGTGCAAGTGAGGCATTTCTTTCACAGGCTCTCCCCTGCTCAGTGTGTGGAGAGTGTGGGCACCCCCTGAAAGCAGGCTTTGTGTTGCGTGACATAAATGCTGGAGACTGCTCTACGTGTATTGGGATGCTCAATACAGCTGACTTGTGGGCAAAATAATATATCCCACACCTCTCTGCCACGTTGGGATAAATCCCAGGGTGCACCTCTCAGGACAAGCGTATCCTGTCGCGAAATGTTGAGCAATCAACGTCAATAAATAACGAGTTGAAAACAGCAAGGTGGCATAAAACTGCACAGCCCCGCTTGGGAAGGTAGGGCAGCTGATTAAGTGTTATTTCCTGATCTGTAAATCATCAATTCCAAACCTCTTTGTGTGTCGTCTATAAAATATTGGCTGTGGGCCTTTTGTTATAAAAAGGTAACTAATTTTTATAGCAGCCCCGTAAATAGTAATTAACGTGCCACAAACCAAACAACATCCTGCTGTAAAAAATGGGGAAATGCTGTGCCTATTTTTAAGAGAGCTGCATTTGTGCCTGGGTAGGGATGGATATTTGTCACCCACGTTTACATGGGTAGATGCATACATGCCTCTGTGCTGGAAAGGTCTGGTCACTTGCATTTGTCCTGCCTTAGGAGTAGCCCTGAAATGACCTAGGAAGGACCAGAGGTCTGAAGCCCACAGCCTCCTCTCAGTGCCTGGTGTACCAGAGCAGGCAGAAAGAAATGATGAAGCAGATGATTACTGTGTATGGCATTTTTCTGTCCAGCCTCTATTACTTAATGTTTGGCTTATGCTCTGAAACATGAGAAGGACTTAGATCTCTTCTCAAAGCATTTTTTCCAAGTCTGTCTAATAAAACTGTGTATGTTCCCATTATCCATATAAATCCCTAATCCCTTTCTGAACAGCAACAAACTGTTGACCTCAGTAATACAGTGAATCCCACAGGTTCCAAATTTGTGCTTAAAAAAAAAAAGAAAAAAAAAAAAGAAAACCAAGTAACTCCTGACTTTCAACCCTCCACTTCCTCAGTTTTAAACTAATAATCTTTTGTGTGTAGTCAGTGGACATACCCACTGGGAGAAGGTTCCCTAGGGAGAGGGTAGATGGGCATGTCAAATTTATGGGATGTGTTACACACATTACATGGGAGGGAGCGGGACTGGGAGGAGAGGGAGGTCTGCAGCCTGGCTGGACCTACGCTACATGACCTTGAATAGGTATGCAGCCTCAGGAGGTGTTAATGGCCTGCAGCAGCAGCAGCCCTCCTTTTTTTGCCCCCCACTGCCTTCCTTTAGGAAATTTGCACCTGGCCACATAAATGCTGAGAACAGAGACCTTTAGGTGCTTCCACTGGCAGCTACATCTTTGTGTCAGAGTGACTGGTGCTGCAGACAGAGCAGACACTGCAGTTTTTCCTGCTTTATGCTGGCCCTCTTCAAGAGGGAAAAGGGGAAGATGCCAGTATCACGGCTTCTTGATGTGCATGCAGATAGTGGCTGAATTCGCTGGTGTTACACTTCAGAATTACGTCTGAATCAAACGTATCTATTCTGTAATTCAGGCGCTGGAAGGGCCCTGTGAATTAGGGGTCATTACAAGCTTGCACTCTTGTATGTTGCCTTATCTGTTGTATTTCATTCAGTGAAGATAAAAAAGGACAAAAGAGATTAAAAATAATTATGTGATCTTTCTCATTTTGGCTGTATCCTTCTGGGTAAGAAAGGCTCCAGGCAAAACAGAGCTGTATCACACTGCCGTTGCTCCACATCTGTGATGGACTCAGTTCAGCCAGCACTCCTGCCTGTGCCTTCCAGCTCCTTTGTGTTACCAGTAGTCTTTGTTGGTCTCATGCAGCTTCTTCTCTCTTCACATGATCCTCAACAAGCACTATTTATCTCCTGCTCTGCCCCGTCTTTTGATGCCCATGTACAGGCATAATATCATTCATGCTCCATGCATACCAATGCAGTATTTCCCCTATAAATCTTTATGTTGACATTAGCAAGAAGTGTGGAACAAGAGGAGCACATCAGTAGATCAAAAAATCTTGTGCTAAGGCTGCTGCATCAGTGCTGTACATGTTCCAGGGGTTGGCTTTGTACTGGAGCTGCTGCAGTCAGCCAGACCGAGTGTCCCTTCTACTCATGTGGCTTGTAGCTGTCGGAAGGGAAGTCATCCCATAAACATCTTCTTCAAAGGTTGTGGGCCCCACAGTGGGCCTTGCCTGGAAACCTCACGCTGTCTTTTTGGCAGCTCCACAGAGATGATGATTGCACACCCTCTTTCCTGCTGCTGTTGCCCACAGGATCGCGGGTAGGTAAGCAAGCCCCAATTCTGTTCCTGGTCCTGTTGTTGCCTGGTGGCTCTTCCTGTCTTGTTTCTGTTCCTGTGAGTCACATTGTGAGTCATATTGAGAGGCTTACCCCCTGGCAAGGGGCACACAAGCATATCCTCCTGAATGTCCTGTTGTCAGAGGAGAAAGCCATGGACAATGACGTTCTGGAAGTCTTAGCTTTTGCATCAGCTTTACCTGGTTTGACTGAAGACTCAGGTCCCAGGAGAGGGGCTCTGATGGGAGCAGGCAGCATTTTTTCTCAGTACATAGGCAGACAGCAATGGGTGCAAAACTCTCAGATGTAGTGAGTGAGCGTGGAAAAACAAATAAATTTTAAAAAGAGTAGCAAAAGAAACAAAGGTTTCAGCAAGGCAGGGAATCACAAGAGAAAGTAAACCAGGTAAAGGAGGGAAAGGATGCTGAGGAATGACAGGCAAGATCGTAACGCTCCCGTGACAGAGGAGCACTTGTCTTGTAAGTGTTTGTGTTCTTTCTGTCTTCCTCCATGCCATGCTTGTGTTCAAGAGTACCCCTTGTGCTCACTCTTACTCACACAAATATTATCTTCACTGTCAACTTGTGTCAGTCTCAGCATCTATGGGAGAGGTTGTGCTGCAGACACCCAGACAACAAACATGGTGCAGGCTGATTTGTCTCCTACAAGGATGCTGCAACTGCTCAGGAACTTTGCCCTGAGTTACTTAACATGTTCCTGCTATTGTGGTAACTGGTGTTTATGGATTCACAAGGCAACGGCAAAAAAAGTATGATTTTATATATTTAAAATATCTTTATGCAAGAGGCTGTGTATTGCTACAGGATGTCATATCTTTTTGATTGTTTTGTAGGGCCCAGGCTACTGTAACTCAAATCATTAGTCTGTAAACCCGATTTTTAAAGTAGAAAACTGTATAATGTTCTCAATTAAAATACAATAAAGACACATAGTGATTTCACACCCCCACACCCACACAAAAGTGTGGGACCACTGCTCCACAAACACTGAATTACTATTGAAGTTAACAGGCAGCATAAAAAATGCAATATAAAAATCTTAATAGGCAGAAAATGTACTTTGGCTACTAAGACCCAGAGTTCCAAAGAACTTACTGTATACTGCTATTGATTGCAGTGGGAGCAGGAGTCGGATTACTGAGTTCCTATCAGAAAGTTAGTCCAAGTGACAAGATAATGTCTCTTTGTAGCTCTCCAGCCTGATTTATCCACTCCTGACAGAGTTCTGTGAACGGAGCCTGGTGAAGAAATATGAACTTGTTAAACCTTGCTGAAAGGTTTTGAGAAAGGCTGCGATCTCCAATGAGCAGCATGTGCATCTCCCAGAGCAGGCTGCCTGCTGGGGCCATTCATCACCAGCCACGGGGAGGGGTCTGGCAGGGAAAAATTGATCGGGCTTTGCCACTGAAGAGACAGTTTCCCTTTGCAACATATGGAAGACAGATTACACTGGCCTGTCCTAAAGTGAGTGGAGTTCAAATGGAAGGAGTACACAGGTGAAAGAGGGATATCTAGTAATTAATATTATTTGAAACCCATTTTCTGTTTCCAGTAGGCAGACCTGGGCTGCCTCTGCTTGAATTTCAGTCATCCTCTACCCATACACCCATGTGTCCTAACCCCCAGGGTCTTTCCTCTTGCTTGACCCATGGCAGAAACCAATGAGAGGTTGGCTCTCCCCATCACACCTCTGCTTTTCTGTCTGTCCCTAGCAGGTTTGTCAAAGTGACAAGTCTGAACAGCAGTTTGTCAGGATGTCACAAGAAAGGAGTACACCACAGTGAAGATAGTGGGAAAATGCTTCTCTTGCCGCAGATCCCATTCTTCACCTTTATTGTCCCCTTTTCTAGACTACATAAACCAGCTCAAATCAAGCTTAACAAAGCTCTGACAGTTCAGGTTTTCATGAGAAACACAATGCTATAAGCAAGGCATCTAAAGAAAGGGCAATAAGAATTTCACTTAAAATGAACTCATCCTTGGAGAAGTAAAGCAAGTTGCAAAGGTACAAAATGAAAAGATAAATTACAATGATGAAGTAGAAAAAGAAAAAGAAAAAGAAAAAGAAAAAGAAAAAGAAAAAGAAAAAGAAAAAGAAAAAGAAAAAGAAAAAGAAAAAGAAAAAGAAAAAGAAAAAGAAAAAGAAAAAGAAAAAGAAAGAAAAAATGCAACCTATATCAGTAAGTTCCTTAGAGGAAAGACAAAACGTAATAAATGCTTCTTAAGAACACTGGCTTTCCTAGGGACATTTTCATCAGGTTTTGCAAAAGAGACAGTGTTGGACTGATGAGGACTGTATGGAAGATAAAAAGATACAGCAAAGGTATGTGTCTGAGCAAAATCAGCAGGAGAGAAACCAATCAAATATATGTTTCTTAGGATTTCTGTGCAAAAAAGTAATGTCAACATGCAGTGCCACCAGCCTGCCTTGTGCAGGGTAATGCCTTGGCCTGCAGCCCCTTCAGTGTGACATTCAGGTGAAAGATTTGTGTCTTCTTCAGACTAAGGGTGAACTGAGTGGGAACGCAGATTAAGGGCTGTATGAGACCACAGAGAGGTTCATCTAGGGCAGGAGTGAAAGTAAGTTGGAGTTAGAAAAGCAGGAGTGTAAGAATACCCTGCCTTTCTCTTTAAATTTTACTTTAACTGTAGAGAGGAAGAGAGGCAGAAAAAAGGGTCAGGGAAATTTCTTAGAGAACCCAGTGAGAGAGTAAATGAAAGAATAAACATTCCTCTTACTGTAGAACAATTCCCTGTTTGGTGAGAGAAGAGACTGGTCCTTTAGAGTCCAGATGTTTTGCAGTGATTGCATGTCAAAATAAAGATGCTGCGCTAGAGCTCTGTAGAATACCATACTCAAGAGGTAGAAAATGCCACAGGTTAATATATCTGCAAAGTATCAGGTGCATTAAAGGCTCAGAAAATTACGGTAAATTGACAGAGCTAATTGCAGGGAAAGGAAGAGTTCAGCTCAGAGATATAGTAACAATTAAAAAACAAACAAACAAACAAAAAATATACAGAAAAGATTTCTTTGTGGTGCCCCACTATTGCACAGGATCGTCCCTCCCATCCTCTGGCACCACTCTCCTCTCCATTGGTCAGCACGCCCTGCTGAGAAGTCCCGAGCCATGACCGCCTCTTTCAGTCCAGCACACAGAGACTCTACATCGTCTTTGTTCACATCATCCTCATTATTACTGACGTGGTGTGCTGAGTCTCCAATAATTCATGGATGCTTTGTGTGGGAGGTACAAAAACTGTAGCCTAGAGTCCACTTCTGGTAAACTTCTCCAGAGACTTCATTTCAAAAGTTATTCTCTTTTCCACAAATTACCAAGATATATCTGCCAGGGCCCTTAATGCAATTATAGGCCTTAAAGGCCGATTTGTCCAGGGTCACTTGGGACCTCTAACCACACGCACTGCCTATGGGCCCTGGACTTCATTTCAGCTCAGGAACCTATGGACCTATGTTGTAGTCTCCTTTCCAGTCCTGTCTCTGCCCCCCTTCTCCAGCCATTCCTCACTGAACTCCCCAGATTGACCCTAGACATGATCCATCACTTTGCCCTGGTTGTGGCTGTCATTAGAAATGGCTATCAGCTCTCTGGTGCTGCCTTTCTTCTCTAGATCCCACAGGTAACAGCACTTGGCTCCCCTCTTGTCTTGTCTTGTGGGACAGCCACACTCTTGCTGCTTCCTAATAATGTCACTTCTTTATGTGACCTTAATGTGAATTTGCAGGGGCAAATGCCTGTCTCTACAGGCATATGGCTCTCTTGTCACCACGTAGTGACTGTAGGAAAACGTAAGGAAGAGAGAAGTGAAATGTTTATGGCAGAAGGAAGCATGTTGTTAAAGACAATGTCCCTGTAAAACTGCTGAAGGGCTGACACTGCTCAAGGGCTATTCTCTACCTGCTTCCTAGGACCACAAAGTATTCATTGAAGAAAGGTTGCATGAGAGAGAAATTAAACTTTCTTTTTCTCCCCCCCCAGTTTGGTTTTACACTAGGCTTTGATTCTTTGAGGCTCAATCTGACAGACTTTCATAAGGGGTAATAAACATCTGTAAATCTAGGCAGGAATGCCAAGACCATTTACTTTAAGATCAGCAAAAAATTATAAAATGAGGGAAGGAAAGTCTGACTGCATTGAGGAGGGCATCTTCTAAGAGATATGATTTAATAGCAGAGGGGGTAGTATTGGAGGGCTAGATGATCTTGTAGGTCCTTTCCAAGCTTTTGTTTCTATCTTGCATTTTAGGGATGAGCAGACACTGGGGAAATGTGGGAACATACTGAGGTACAAGAGGAGTGGGGACTCTTGTCTCTGGGTGGCCACAACGTTACAGGAAAAGAAGGCTGTGTAATTACTTCTTGTAACAGGCTTTTTGTATTTGATTTTTTGTCCTGTAAGTTGAGCACACAGGCCCTTAAGCATTTGCATTGGCTGTGCTTGTCCCTCAGCATGGGCATACTACAAATATGCTGGTGCTGGCTTTTCTTACAGACAAGAAATAGATGCTGGGAGTGGGAGATTTGTAGTTTCTGTGAGAGTCACAAGGGATTAGAAATGACTTGCTTAGTGGAGTGAGGCTCATGAGTTGGGATTATCCAGTATGTCGCATATCCCCATCTGAAATGGAGAACACTTGGCATGAGTGGGGGGGGCTGTTCATAAGACTTAGGCAGCATGTCATTAGTTAGGAGCCAAAACTACGGACTTAAAACTTATCTTTAATGACATTGTTTTTAGTAAGAAGAAGTTTGTGGGAGACTAGGCCCGAAAAAAAGGAGATTGCTGTGGTTGCAATTCAAGATGAGAATGTGGTATGGAAAAAGAAGACATTTGGGATATCCATTTCCCCCCTGCTCCCTCCCCCTCCCCCCAACTATTTATACAGATATATTACAAGGGACAGAGGCCTGAAAAGAAACAGAAAGTGGCTACAGAAGATGGAAGATAAGGCAGAGCTTTGATAATTTCTTTTTCTTTCTTTCTCTTCCTTCCTTCCTTCCTTCCTTCCTTCCTTCCTTCCTTCCTTCCTTCCTTCCTTCCTTCCTTCCTTCCTTCCTTCCTTCCTTCCTTCCTTCCTTCCTTCCTTCATTTCTTTCTCTTCCTTTTCATTCTTTTTGTTCTTTTCTCTTATTTTCTTGTTCAGCCACAGTGCTTCTTTATACATAAAAAGATGTGATGCCACAAGTCGATATCAAACTAATTCTCAAATATGGCTTTTGTGGCTATCATATGTCATGAGCTTATGCAGTGATGCTAAAAATTTTTGATAAATCATAATATATTAGACATTAATCACTCCTGCTGTGTATACACATCTTAACCTTCCATTGCCCTTGAAGTTATGCAACTTTATTGGTTTGTTTTTTATCTCAGCATCTGACAGATATATGGATATAACTATAGTACACCATCTTTCCTTTGCTTATGTGTGTGTGTAGCTGTATTACAGACTTCATATCATGGAGTTCATTGACATAAATAGAAAACCAATCACATTTATCTAAATGATCCGCTAGTTGAATTTTAAGGTCATCATCCAATTTAATTCTTTAACTTTGTCCCTGCTGTTTAGCAAGCATTTTTTATTCAATCATTTTAGCTTTGTTTTCATAGGCTTAAAATTATGGCTTGGCATAAGAGATGCTTGTTCCTCCTGTGAAGTCACCATCAGGTAACAGTTTTTGATGTTGTGCAATACAGTCTGCTTACCAATACAGTATGATTTGTCGTCATTGGAAACTCCTGTAATGAAGTTCCCAGGAATGCAGGTCATTTCAAAAGGAAAGGATCCTTTTTTTCCCACTCTTTCATTTGACAGCAAATTTTTACAATGCCTTTTAAAAAGTCATTTAACATTAAATATTCAAAAAAAATCTAATTTCAGAATTTAGAAGATGTAATGGTTTCCGGTTTTGCTTCATCATACTCTACTTGATTGTTTCCTTGAGCCTGAAAGTCTCTATCTACTGCTTCGTTGTACATTTTTGCATTTCTTCTCCAGAGCCACAGTGTAAATATGTCAGTGACTGCTTGTGCATGCAGAAGGGCTTGGGTATGTTTATGCAACATGTTAGATCACATAATAAGTACTGTAAACATTTCTGCATACATCCCTTGCAGTTTTACTCTTTCAGCCTTTAAATAACATCCCACTATATGTATCAAGCTTGGTTTTGAGGATCACTGCCCATAAAACACAGAGACAGTATTGCATAGAGTTGTAAAGCCATGTTTGCAGTAATGTAGATGAGGAACATTTATGGTTTCTATTCTCAGAGCCTGTATATGATGAAGGTATGCATTTTTGTATTACAACAGGGATAAACCTCTGATAAAAAAAAAATGCTCTGCAATTGATCACCCCCAGTGTGATGCCAAACATCTGCTGGTTCCAGTGGTTTGCCATCAACAGTTTCATTCTTTTCCTTCTTCACCTTTATTCTTCTTTGCTCTACCCCCACCTAGAAATCTGTTTTCCTCCCCACCTTACTCGTCTCACCTCCCTACAGACTATGCATCCCCAAGTCCCTAGTGATCCTTTCTTACTTGCCTGGTCTCTTTGCCCTGCCCTCCAGCTTCTCTGTCACCCTGTTTCAGGTCCATCAGTGAATGTTCATTCTGCTAATTTTCCTTCCCCAGTCTCTTCCCACAACTACCTTGCAGCCTGGGCAGCTGCATGTCTCTTCAGTGCATCACAACTACTTTGGGGGCAACAGATACTGACTGGCCAGCTTTCAGCTGATGTACTTGGCTGCTTTTAGACAAGGCAGCCTGTGGAGTAGACAAGCTTTCAAAATCCTAGCTTGTGTTTTACACCTGATATTAAATACTTGTTGTCGCAGTTTGATTGGTACTTTTACCTGTCTTAGGTAGCTGAAAGTCAGCTTGGATGTGTCCTCAGCATGTGGAAAATGCCCAAAGCCCCAGGGAACAAAAAGGAATAAGAGAGCTTTAAGTGCTGCTGCTTGAAACCAGGAGCTGATCCCTGACAGCCCTCTGTATCTCCCACCTGTATCCCAGTGCTGCAGGAGGTTGAGCACTGGCACAGGTTGCCCAGAGAGGTTGTGGAGTCTCTCTCCTTAGAGATCTTCAGAAGCCACCTGGACATGATCCTGAGCAACCTGCTCTGGGTGGCTCTCCTTAAACAGGGGGGTTGGACCAGATGACTTGCAGAGGTCCCTGCCAACCTCAGTCAACCACTGTGTGTTTCTGAGATTCTGTGATCTGTGTGCATCTGTGTGTGAACCCTTTCGTGGGGTCACAACAGAGCCAAAAGCATATGGAAAAGACATGATGGTGAGGAGGCAGGAAGGGACAGTTGCTGGAAAATGATTTCCCTTCCATCTCTTCTGTTATGCAGAGGTTTGTATATGATGCAAAGGGTTTCTGGGCTTTCCTGGGTTGCTCAAGTTTCACATATCCCAGGAGAGCCCAAGGCTCTGCTGAGTTCAGTTCTTTATTGAGAAATGAGAAATATGAGGAGTCATGTCCTCTGCCTGCCCATATGTGGCAGTGGAGTGATGTGCTGTACGTAATAAGTTCATAGATCATAGAATCATGGCAGGAATTGGAAAGAACCTTAAAGATTATCTAATTCCAATCTGCCTGCCATGGGCGTGGATGCCACCCGCTAGATCAAGTTGCCCAGGGCCCCATCCAACCAAGTTACAGAAACCTGTGAGCAGGATTGAAAAGGTTAATGCTAGTGATATTTAAGCTGTTATCTACAGGCATTGGAGGGCTTATGTGTACCCAAACTGAAACCAAAATAGCAACTTGGGTTTAAATCTGAACTTACCAGTAAATCTTGGTGTGACAATGCTGTGCTTTTACCTTCAGTGGCCTTTTCCTGCTCAGCATGTGGACAGCCTCCACTAAATTTGTACTCTGGAGCTGATACAGTGTTTTGTCTATCCTCTCTCCTGGCATTGATTTAACCAAATCAGACTAGTGTGTAGATGAGCCCCCAAAATATTCAGGTATACAATTGGGCTACAGGTATGATTTATAGGGCTAGTCTTTTTTTAGTTCCAGTCTATGTATAGATGAACACTGAATTAACACTTGCTGAGATGAGTGGTATGGTTCATGCCTCTTATAGCTATTGTTCCAGTAAGCATGCAGATAAAATTACATCTGTTCATTGCAGAGCTTGAAAAACTGTAAATGAAAAGGGGGTCTTCTCTGTACTGATACATGAATGTTGTGAATGTTCTCTTGTAGATAAACAGACTTCAAGAAAACAAGCAAACAAACAAACAAAACAAGCAGGAAAGAGAATGGCTCAATTTAAAGAACAAAAATGCCCAAGGGTTGTTAAAGGTAAATGGCAGAACGATAAACTTTCAACAGCCTCACTTCCAGGCCACAGCCAAAACTGATATCATGCAGGAAGGCTGAAAAGATATGGGGTGGTAGTGGACAGAGAAACTCTGTTAATGAGGTGGAATCAAGTAAAAAAATGTGGAAAGATGGACTTCCTCTGCAGTATCTGCAAGACGAACAGAAGAAGATGGTGCAACAGACAGGTGTGACACCTCTGCTTTAAAAACCTCATCCTTTAAAAGTCTCATTTCTTAAAGTAAACTGTTTAAAGTTGGTTTTAACATGGCTGTGGCCTCACTATGTTTGAAAAACAGTCTTCTAATGATATCTATAGTGATAGGTGAGAACCCTGCCTAGAAAAATAAGTATTTTGATGTTTCATACTTGGATGAAAGACTGAGAGCTGAAGGACCCAAAAGGAGACCAACCCCATGAATTGGACAGTTATAGCTATACTGTTTCCAACAAACGGATCAAGCCATAACTCTTATTTTTTTTTTTTTTTTTTTAATGAAAGTTAAAGCTGATTCTGGCAAAAAAGTGGTACCTTTTTCAGAGAGATATGCCATACTACTGCTACCTACAAGTCTCATCTTGCCCCAACTTGTTTTCTTTATTTATATATATATCAGGTAAAGTTTGTGTGATCTACTCCTCTCCTGTTTCTTCTGCCTTCTGATAGCTATTTTTTCCTGTGATTTGCGTCCCAACCTTTGCAGTCCCAACCTGTAGTCTTTTACTAGTGTGTTGAAGCCAAAGCACAGAAAAGCAGATGATTTTGGTGTAGATTTATTGAGTGTGTGCTGGGAGATAATTTGAGTGCACGAAAACTGCTTTATGGAATGATTCTTTGGTACTCAATGAGGAGTGTTTCGAGCAAGACCAGAGACTGAAGCAATATTGTCAGAGCTGATGTATCTGGAAAAGAGCTGCTTATGAAAATAGCATTTGCATTAAACCTATAGCAAGACACTTAGGATGAAGGAATAAACTGTACTTGTAATGGTCATTAGCTCTCAGAGAATAATTTCTGGTGTTATTTGGATTCTGACTGGTCCTTCCAGGTATGCAGCAATGCTGTGAGATTTCATTTGCCATTCTGCTTTCTCAGCCCAGGGAGAAGGGAACTGCACTCTATTAAAGGATTTTTTTTTCTCTCTTTTACAAGGTTGTTTGTTATCTCGGAATGCAGGCCTGCACTGGAGCGTGTAATTACAACACCATGTCCTGGGTTAGAAAGAACTCAGACACTAAATTGTCCATGTCATCACCTGAATTTGACCATGAAATATGGCACAGAGGGACTGGGAAGGCAGCCTGTAAAGAGGTGAGGGCTGAATGGGCATTTTGGTGCATTGGGCAAATCCAGTCTGCTCAATCCATTGCTGCAGTCCCACCGTGGCCATTTAATATTATTACCTGCTCCTTGCCCTTGAAATTGTGCTTCCACCTCTCTTTCCATGAGGTGTGTCTGAGTAGAGGAGGTCAGGGTTAGAGAAGAGTGTAATAAAACACGACTCATTTTACATGGGTGATCAGAGTCCTATTAAGTTGCAAAGGAGTTAATTTTTTCAAGAATGTCTTTTTTTTTTTCATCATTCATTTTTTTTTCTGTGTGCAGACACCAGAAAACAGAGGTCAACTCTACTGATCAGAGTGTTCAGGGATACCCCCAAAGCTAGAATAAAACCACTTACACTCCTGTTTGTTGAAATTCTTAATTTTATTCACTTGAGCATCTTACTGTTATTCCAGGTTTTGAGGTTAAGGCTTTTCCTGTGCTTCCACAATGTGTTAGAGCAGAAAAATTGTCAAGTCACCTATTTCCAGGAACAGGAATCAGTTTTTGCAGAGACCTTCTCTGTGCTCAGGAAAGAAAGGATGTGTGAAGCAGCTGTGTCAGTTTGGTGACTGGTTTGTGTTCTGAGAGAGAAGACAGCTGTACCCTGTATTTCTTTTCTAAGAAATGTAGATAGATAGCCCTATTCTTTCAGGATGTGTTGAAAAATATCTCTTGGTCATTTTTGCAGTGTCCCAAGTAACTAATGCTGATGACTGTGTTACTACTACCACTGAACATGTGGAGCAATGTAGACTGTGTAAAACAGTCACTCAGACAAAGCTCTGGTAGCCCCATTGGTAAAGTTTAAAGGGTTTATCAAAAGTTCTAAGTTTGCTAGTTAGTGAAATAATGATACAAAATTGCATATAAAAAACTTTTATACTTGCTTCTTATTTTATTAGTATCTGTGTGAATTTTCTAACTGCAGGGAGAAAGAGCTTTCTAAGTCCTGCACAATGAAAATGCACAACAGAAAAAGAAGAAAAAGGGTGCCAACACACTTGCTCTGCTGGGAATCTTCTGACCCCTTCTTGGATGTTGTGTGAAAGACTGAAAGGTACTCTGCATCTGATGCTGAAACACAAACTCTAATTGTGGCTTTCTGGTTAACAAGGTGACAGCTATTATAAGAAAAGGACTGTATGCCTTTGTTGTGCAAAAGGTCTATCTGGAGGAGCTGTAATTCTCTAGCTGCCCCAAAAAAACATCTTTCTCAATGCAGCACTCTAACAGTGCCAGAAGCCCCAGTAACACGTGCAAAATAAAGCAGTTCAAAGTTTTGCTAATCTGCCTGCAATAGCCAAACCTGAAATGCTGTGTCCCTGAAGGGAGGAGCTGGCTGGCAGAAGCTCATGCACAGACACCATTGGCCAGTTTTGGGTCATTGATCTTGTAGAGCACTCCAGTGACACAGTACTCTGGAGAATGGCCACCAGGTGATGAGGACTTGTCTTGCCAGGGAGCTGGCTCAGAGCAGAGCATCAGGAAAATATGCAGATGGGAGTTAGATGTGTAAGATCTGGCTGGTACACTTTGACCCTCACCCACATGAGAAGGCTTTGTTAAATTTCAGGGACCTTAAGGGCTACATAAACTGAAGTGTCGTAGCAAACTACATGCTTTTTGCTAATGGTCACAATACAGAGTGTAGTTAGAGTTCTCCATGCAGAATAATTCAGATACTGTCATTTTAATTAAGAAGGTCTCACTTGCCCTTTCTGTCTAGTATTCATGGGGATGTTATGTACTGAAATAGGTTTTGCATTCTGGGATCTTTGTTGTGGTTACTTTTAATTTTTACTTTGGCTGAGTCCTGCAAACTCATTTCCAATTCCTTCTAGAGAAGGTTTCTTAAGAAATCAGGCTATGGAAATATCAGTCTCACTGTTCTCTGTTTTCACAGAGAATTACGTGGTCTGTATGCATTCCTTCACTTTCCAGTCTGTATTACCAGAACTGTCTTAAAACACCCGGAACCAAAGGAGTTTTATAGGCACTGGGGAAATTTTCAAAATTATTTTAATTTCATCTGTTCTATGCAGCAAATAATTATTTGATTTTGAGAATGGTTACCAGAGTAATAATTCTCATTGCAACGTTTTCATTTGTTCACTTTTCCATAGAAAAAATGTTTCAAAACTTTTTTTTTTTCCCTTCTAAAAATATCCCAACACGTGGCCCTACTGATTAATCAACACTGTCATTACAAAACCTCTTTCCCTGCCCACACAAAAGTGAAACAGCAACTGGCCACAAAAAAGGAGAAAATTGCAATAATTGAGGATAAAACAGAGTAAGAGAATTCTGATAGATGTGGGAGGGAGGTACAGCAACTGGGATTCAAAACTATTTTAAGAAAAATTAGTACAGTAATCAAAAACAAACCAAGGCTGTCGTAAGCAATCAAAAAAAACTTGGGTGCAGTACTTACTCAATGCAGTACTTACTCATGTGCAGAAAGCACCACATGTATGGTTGGTACCACATCTTCCAAGCATTTGCTGTGGGGTGTATTTCAAATGGAGACATTCTGTTCAGGGCCATTATAAATCATGTGACACGTACCAAAGACTTAGCAGAGAAGACTGTGATGCTGACTACAGATCAAACCAAAAATATCTGGAGTAAGGAAAAAAAATAAAAATAAAAACAAAAACCACCACCACCACCAACAAAAAAACAACTCACGAAAATTGAAATGCAAAAACTGGTTATGTCCTTTAGTGTATCCTCAACAACAACCCCCCCCCCCCCCAAAAAAAAAAAAAAGTAAGCAGGGAGACCAGTTCATCCATTACTTTCATAAACACAGTATTGGAATGTTCAGTGCCTGCCAGGCTGGCCAGTCAAACACACCACTATGCTCAAATGAACTGTAGAGTGAAAAGATAATTAAAGGAAAAAAAGAAAGGAAATATTGAACTTAAAAATAAATATCAAGTGGAAAAAAGTTTAAAGGAATAAAATGAAAAAAAAAATACACTAAAAGTGAGGCAATATAGCTTTCTTATACAGGGGAGCATTAACTGAATTTAAAATAAAATAAAAGGTTGCCCAGCATTTTCAGCTTGAAAATACCTAGCTTTCCATTACAACAACTTTTCTTATCTGGTGATTTCCATGCTTGCTGGTTGTTCTGTCTGTTAGCCTGATGTTTGTCCTGTTGTGCTCTCCTCACTGCATGTAGCTTTCTATGCGGTTTGATGTAACAAGCCATTGCAGTTCCAATGGTCAGGAAAGGTGAATAAAATATTGATGGGGTACAACAGTGTAGTATTTGACTACCCCCTTTTTTCTGACGTTATTTTTGAGAGGTGTTATGTGCTTGTGAGGATTACTAACTGCTCTCCACATTGTGCACTAATTTTTTTTACAGATTTGCTAACAATCTTTAGGCAGCAGGCACTGCAGTCCTGTCCTCCAAGCAAGATGTTTTCCCTAGGATGGGAAACTTTATTTTTACAACTTTCCTAAATGCACACTGAAACAATGAGGCCTTCCCTAGAGAGAATGCTTGACTTTGGTAGTCTACTGCCATGAAAAATTTGTCTCAGCTGCTCACAGCCAGGTTGACTTCTGACTCTCCTGAATGTCAGAAGGAAACTCAGTTCAAAACTTTATTGCTGCTGCCAGAAGACGATACAGTATTTTCAAAGAACTCCTGTAACAAATCCATAGAGTACTTTGAATTCCTTTAGTTTATAATATACAGAACCATAAGGAAAAAACTACCTCCTCATTCTGTCTCTTCCAAGGAGGACATTAAAGTGACAGATTTAAAGGACATTTACAACTCCATTGAGCCAGAAGGACTTGATTGCATTTTTCCACATAAGAAGGAGGTGTTGGGTATGTGTGTGTTCTCAAATGATATGTAGCTGCTGCCTTCCTTTCCAGATGGCCTGTGATGTCATTGCTAAAGATCTTGAAATTTGTTTCA
Organism: Anser brachyrhynchus; assembly: GCF_964034855.1. Classification (NCBI taxonomy): domain Eukaryota; kingdom Metazoa; phylum Chordata; class Aves; order Anseriformes; family Anatidae; genus Anser; species Anser brachyrhynchus. The sequence continues at coordinate 101,589,100 of NC_137694.1, forward strand.
TGAGGAAAATCATTTCATGGCCCTCAAGCAAGTTTTAAAATGGTCTTTGCATAAATGTAAGAGACCAAGGAGACAGTAGAGCAAATGGAAGGTGACAGAAAGGGACAAAGATGAGGCTATTCACATCCCTGAATTGGTAAGGCAGGGACGAATACTTTCTGCATGGTAAGCACAATTAGCTTATCTGTATCATGATTCTTAAAATTTCTATCTAGTGGCTGACTACTATTGGACCAGTTCCAAAGAAGGAATCCTCTCTTTTGTTTTTGAGATTAGTCACATTTCTTAATGAACATGGGACCAGAACCACTGAAGATGAAGTGTGTCACTTGGGACAATGTGGTTTGCACCTGGAGGATGTCAGGAGTGCACATAGTCCTACTGCTCAAGGAGAGAAGAAGGGGCCTTAACAGGTTTGTAGTTCTCTGCTCATCATCCCACAGAGGTGAGCTCTATCTGTAAACAGTAGATACAGCCAGTGAAAGATATGGCAGATATGGCACCTGTTCCTGGAAACAGGCTGGACAACTCATCTGGAAGAGTAAAACAGCTAGCAGAGTGCTCCTGTGCTTCTGCATGAGCTGAAGGAACAGGCTTTGTTTAAGACAGTCTCCTAGAAGAGGGAAAAGTGGGACATCTATCAGCTGTTTGTAGAGCAATGGGAGAAACCTTGGCAGTATCTGATATTCCTGTACCATGGATGAAGAGAAACCTCCATCATGTGGGGCTCTGACTCCAAACCCACCCCATAGAGCTGAACCCGCTGCTTCTGGAACAAGCAATGCTCGCAGGAAGTACACCAGGATGCAGTAAATACTCATCCTGCCTTGCTTCTCTCCTTGCTCTTCACATCCACTTGGGCAGTAAGGACTCTGAGGAGAACCTTTGCAGCTTCCTGTCAGCCTGGTGACTGCCATATACCCTTCATAGCACAGAAACACCAGGGGTGTTGGACAGAGATCTGGATTATACATTTTATCAGCAGGGTCTCATTTTTGTTCCTTAAAGTCATCTGAAAAATAAAATAATTTAGCGTGCAGATACAAGGGACTTATGTTTTCCCATGAAACCTGCCCATTATCTATGAGGACAACACACTCAGCACAGCTAATGAGCCTAGGTAGACTGAAACTGTATCCTGAACTGAGGTTTGAGTTTTGTGAAATCCTGGTACAATTTTCAATAGGATTTTTTGCTATGTATGTTTGGAACAGGAACAGAGGCACTGATTTGTGCCAATAAATTTTTGCTTGAAAATATTTTTAATTGAAAAGTAACTTTTGTTTTTACTGTTGATGATGCAAATGTCCTACATATCTTCAGTTACAATCTAGATTTTACTCACAGCTGCACAGAAATTGATAGGATTATTGCACAAACTGAAAACTATTGTGTCCACGAGAAGAATAAAAAAATCATTTTCTCATGACAATCTAACAGGTGCAAGAAAGCATTAAAGAATATGCTACAGACATGCAGTTCTGGACAAGATATGTGAGGCTTTACTGGGAGCATGGGAGTTAAATTTATAAACTCCCAAAGTAATAAGCAAAGCTGTCAAACAAACAAAAAAATATGACAAGACTTTTCAGTGAAAAGAAGAAAAAAAAAGTACTCAAAACGGTGCAAAACTCCTCCTCCTCCTCCCCCTCCTCCTCCTCCTCCTCCTCCTCCTCCTCCTCCTCCTTCTTCCTTCTTCTTCTTCTTCTTCTTCTTCTTCTTCTTCTTCTTCTTCTTCTCCTCCTCCTTCTCCTCCTTCTCCTTCTCCTTCTTCTCCTTCTTCTCCTTCTTCTCCTTCTTCTCCTTCTTCTCCTTCTTCTTCTTCTTCTTCTTCTTCTTCTTCTTCTTCTTCTTCTTCTTCTTCTTCTTCTTCTTCTTCTTCTTCTTCTTCTTCTTTTTCTTCTTCTCCTTCTCGTTATTATTATTATCATTATTTGTACAACAGAACTTTGGAATATAAATAAATGGAATTGCATAAGATGGCATTTAATAAAACAGGTTCAACACATGATATAAGCATGTGGGAATGAGACAGTGAGAAGTGAACAGAAGTTACTGCAGTGTTATGTATCAACAGTTGCAAAGAGAAGGACTGTCTGGAAGAAAATTTCTTTATATAGAATCAAAAGAAATGAATGTCAGTATTAGAAGGTAGGATTATCCAGTATCTGAAGATGCTGAATCAAAAGGACCATTGCCTGTGCCTGTTAATGCAGAATTCTTCAGTGATATAGTCACAATATTTGCCTTCAAAGTATTTGTCTTCAGAAAGTACCAGGCATAAGACATTCCACTGTTCTCTACAGGAGACTCCAGAATATCAGAGAATTCACAAATCTTATTTTTGTTTTGGGCAGGGAAAATCAGGACTTAAACTTCAGGCTTCAGGGCTCAGGTCTGTCATCCCCTAAGTTTAGAATATTGTCCTCTAAGCGAAGAATATAGGTTTCTTCAACTGTGATAGTTGTCTGGACTCCCTTCTTAGTCCAAGCAAGAAAAATATTCTTCTGTTCATCTCATTTATCTTGTCCAAAATAAGTCATGAACTTCTCCAGAGAGATGCCTTTTTCTTGGCGTAGACTCTGAAGGGAGTTGCTTGTAACCAGCTCATGTGGAGAGAACTGTATTGTATTATTTGAGATGGATAAAGTTTGGTGAAATGAATCCTATTCCAGCTTTCTACTCCTAAGAGACTGAAACTAAGAAGAGCAGAGAGACACTTCCAAACCAAGCCCAAGATCTTTTACTGATGCCTGTTCCTCAAATAAAGAAATAAAATTTAGGAATGGTGACCTCATTAGACCTATTCATTGATAGGGTTGCTTAAACAAGCTTATAAGGAAACTGCTGGACGGGTCCATGGAATAGATTCACAACTCTGGGCAGGTATGGTAATATCACATAAACATCTGTGCTCCTGTTCCTCCACATTGTTATCCTTCCTCGTACATTTCTATAGGTGCTTTAAAAGACTGACTGGAGTCAGTGTCATCCAAGACACACTGCAGTGGAGCATCAATTGAGAAGGAAGTTCTTGGAGCTGCTTTCTGCTGTGAAGTTTTTCATGATTATGACTTTAACTGCTATGTTTCACACTGCTCAAAAATCCTCACTGAACAGTTTCACACAGGAGCTGGGGCAGGCATTCCTCTTTAAATTCCAGTTTAAAAGAACCTTGAAGTATCAACAGCACTTCATCAAGGACTTCATGACAGAAAAAAAAGCCATCTGACTCTTGGCATTTTGCCAATGATTTCCATGGCTAAGAAAATCCATCTGACATACCTGCAAAACCAAGTACAAGATAATCATGCAACTTTTTGCCTCACAGGTGAATTTGTTTTGTACATTGAAAAAAAATTTTGCACTCCTTGTTCATTTATTTTCTTCTTAATACTATGCAATGTGATTCTGCTTGAGCAGTATATTCAATAAATGCTTGACCATTTATATGAAATCTTTAATGCATCATCCTTAAAATCTTAACAGACATCTTTGATATAATCTTTAATGTGGTCTCAGAATGTAAGATGTTCTATTTCTTATATTATAAAGACAAAATTTGTCTTTAAATCAAGGTAAAAGTGTAAGCATAAAACATGTATGAAATACATCGATACTGCACCAATACTGAGAATTTTTGGTTTGTTTTGAACTCATGCAAAGTGAAGGACCACTTCACTGCTCTCTGACAATGTTTCTAACACCAGAATACACTATTCAAAGACAGTGTGATGTTTTCTGCTATGGGTGGCTGGAAAAGAAGGAAAAAACAGCACCTAAAATCCCGTTCTATCATAAGTTTGGATGCAGTTGGTGGTGCGGTGCTGATAAGGAATTGCTCAAATGAGAGTCTGTTTCAAATTAGAGAACTTTGCTCCTCAGGAGGTCCTATAGGAGTGGAAAGGAAGAATTGCAGATGGACTCAGTGCGGTCATCGCTGTGTAGATAATGAATGAGAAACCTGCATGGTTGTATATACAGAAAGAAAAACACTTAAGACTGATGAAAGGCCAGATGAAAAAGGAAAGTGTTATAATTCAAAATAATATAAAAGACAGCAGTAGACCATCTTTTCTTCTAGGGAGATAAGTTACTATATCACTTCCCTCAAATCACAGCAGGAATGATGGATTAGTTGGAAGGGAAAATTGGTGCCTGAGGCATTTCTGACTTCAGTGCTTTAAGTTGTCCATAATCCTTCGTAGCCTTCACCCAAACATGAAACCCTGTGATGATCATAGGGAATTACTAAGGGCAAGAAATGCTCTCCATAGTTATTTCCTGAAATCCAAGCCTGAAAGAAAGTACCAGTTTTCAGGTGCATGCCAGACCTTTTGTACTCATTGCACCTTCAAAAGGGGGATGCCTCTGGGCTGGACCTGTGCCCAGCTAAAGAGGCGGTCTTTGTTTTAAACTGCAAGTGAGCCTGGTGAAATGAAGGTTTTATTTTGGGTTCTATGAAAAATGTTTTGTGTTCGTTTTATAATCTCCTTGGTTGAACAAACCTTAAAGTAAGCCTGAACTAACTTCTACTTCCAAGCTGAGCATACAGAAGTTACTTTGCCCGTGGCTTTACCAGGATGGTGAAAGAATCATTCAGGCCAGTAAATCCTGTTTCCTATTATTTTAGGAAACTTCATTTTCTTGCATAACGTAATACAACTGCATTTTAAAACTATTTAGGCACCTGAGAGCATCATTCCTGTTCCAGAGCTTCCTTTCCTTTCCTTTCCTTTCCTTTCCTTTCCTTTCCTTTCCTTTCCTTTCCTTTCCTTTCCTTTCCTTTCCTTTCCTTTCCTTTCCTTTCCTTTCCTTTCCTTTCCTTTCCTTTCCTTTCCTTTCCTTTCCTTTCCTTTCCTTCCCTTCCCTTTCCTTCCCTTCCCTTCCCTTCCCTTCCCTTCCCTTCCCTTCCCTTCCCTTCCCTTCCCTTCCCTTCCCTTCCCTTCCCTTCCCTTCCCTTCCCTTCCCTTCCCTTCCCTTCCCTTCCCTTCCCTTCCCTTCCCTTCCCTTCCCTTCCCTTCCCTTCCCTTCCCTTCCCTTCCCTTCCCTTCCCTTCCCTTCCCTTCCCTTCCCTTCCCTTCCCTTCCCTTCCCTTCCCTTCCCTTCCCTTCCCTTCCCTTCCCTTCCCTTCCCTTCCCTTCCCTTCCCTTCCCTTCCCTTCCCTTCCCTTCCCTTCCCTTCCCTTCCCTTCCCTTCCCTTCCCTTCCCTTCCCTTCCCTTCCCTTCCCTTCCCTTCCCTTCCCTTCCCTTCCCTTCCCTTCCCTTCCCTTCCCTTCCCTTCCCTTCCCTTCCCTTCCCTTCCCTTCCCTTCCCTTCCCTTCCCTTCCCTTTCCCTTCCTTTCCCTTCCTTTCCCTCTCTCTCTCCCCCTCCCCTCTCCCTCTCCCCCTCCCCCCTCCCCTTCCCCTTCCCCTCCCCCCTCCCCTTCCCCTTCCCCCTCCCCTTCCCCTTCCCCTTCCCCTTCCCCTTCCCCTTCCCCTTCCCCTTCCCCTTCCCCTTTCCTTTCCCCTACTGACAGAAACCTTCTAAGACAGGTTTTGACCTTGTTTTCCAGCTTTAGCAAAAATAAGTTTCCCTCTCATATCCTATATTGTGTGTCACATTGCACATACTAAGGTAAAAATGATCTCAAGTTTGAGCTTTGATGCCTGACAGGATTTGGCTCTGTCCAGACCCTTTCAGTTCTCCAGCCACTTACTATTTCTTGAGTTGAGGCAGGGTCAGACTGATGGCTGGCATGGAGAGAAGGCAGAACTGGAGAGCAGAGGCAGAACTGGAGAGTAGAGGCAGAACTATCTGCTAAGACATGGGAGTCCAGGTTGCAACATGTGATTGCAGACTGCACTGCTTTTGCTGCATACAGGATGTACAAAGTCAGGCAATGAAGGCAGAAACAAAGGTGAGGGAAGGGTGCTGTAACCTTTTGCAAGCAGCATGCTGCAGTGCACCTACACCTGTCTTGTTCAGCTCTACACACACACACACTGAAAAAATAGGGAAGCAAAACTCTCCCATTTTCATAATTGCCAAGAAAAACTCACAGAAAGGATCTGACCATGTCTGAGTAGGATATGCCCATAGAGGTCAGCAGCCATCATGCTTGGAAAGGTAAACTACTACTCTTAGTCCAGCAAAATGATACCTTACATTAAATATGATTATTTAAACTTCATAATAGTCAGTGGGATCATTATTCATTTGACAAAGATGGAGAGTCAGAGGATTGCACAGTTTACTGTGCCATTAATTGGTGACCTTTGGGAGATGCTGCATCTTAGGTTTCTCCCCTTAGTCAAAAAGGAGCCAAGGTCAAGATCCCTTGGGCACAGTCTGTGAAAGCTGAGCTGATGGGATCATAGAGAGCACATATCACACTCTAAATCTCTATAAAATCTGCTATGAGCTGCTCTTGTTTAGGTGAACGCTTGGGATTTATTTCAATAGGTGGAGTTTGGAAGAACACCACATCCTCTTCTCTACTTGGTTCTTGGAACACCAACAGGAATGATCTAAGTTGTGTGGCAAATAAAAGATATAATCTGGCTACCAGCTACCAAGGCTGAACCTGGCTGAATGTGACATCCACTGTGCCTTCAGGTTCATGGATAGGGTGGATTAAAACATCATAAGAAACTGCAAGCTTGTCTGTCTCAGGTCAAGGAAGAAATTAGCAATGAGCCATGGAAGGATATGTTTTTTGGGGCATGTAATTGAAGACCACATGGCAAGAAATTGTGCAAACTGTTGCAATCATTTCTGGAATATATCCCTTAATTTGGCTTTTTACATGCTTTATGAAGGATAAAGTTCAGGGTTTTAGGTAATAAAACACTGCTTTATGAATAAACAGTTGTAAGAAAAAGGGTCAGGAGAACATACTGAAGCAGGGGGCAGAGGACAATAGCTTTTCTTTGCTACTTCTAACATCCTTTCACTTAAGTATAGTGGATGAAATTCCCATATTCATGATTTCTTACATGAACTTTCATTCTCTTAATTTTCATTCTGAATACCATCACATTTTCAGCAGCAGAAAAGTGAGCTGGCAGCAATTCTCAGTTCATTTTTTATTGTAAAAATTAAATTGGGTATGATGAGCTTTTGTAAAAGAAAGCGAGAACTGAAAATATCCAGAAAGTTACAAACTACCGCCAAAAAGACATTTGGGAAGGGGTGAGGCTGTTTAAACTTACATTCTTCCCACTCTGGGCCAGCTGTGTTTCTCTTCTTCTCTCATACCCATCTTGTAAGCAGATGGAGTATTTTTAAGTGTTAATATAATGGAAAATAAGCCAAAGTGGGTTCTTAAAACAGCTCCTAATTTAGTGCAGTTTAGCTTAAAGCAGCCTGGCTCTGCTAAGTAACTGCTGAGTAGCATAGCCAGACTAGGTGAGGAAAAAACTAATTTGGCCTTTTTTCACTTTCAGGGTATTTTGCTGATGAATACTGAAGGTAGAGCTAGGACAGAAAAAAAAAGGGAAAAAAAAAGAAAGTGAGTCTCTTCACCTGTGTCTTGCATTTTAGCTTTAAATACTTGCTAATGGAAATTACACAGAAGATGCACTGGATGAAAACAAAAACAAAACAACAAACAAACAAACAACAACAAAAAGACAAAAGGAGGATACACTTAGACTTACAAGTCCACTGATGAGTTCTTTAGTATCTTTCTCCCACTCCTTGCATGGATGAAGATACAGATAATGAAGATTTGCAGAGATCAGTGCTTCACCCTCTTCCTGTAGACAAGTAAAGTGCCACGTGGTCATGGTTCTGTTCTCATTGTATGGGGTGGTAGAGGGCTTTTGTGCCTGGATTGGTACACTTCCAGGACAGAAATCTGAGATGGTGATAAGCAGAAACCTGTCACTGAAACTGATGGGACTTACACCTTGTCATCAGGCTCCTATGAATATTCCCTGAGCCAGAAAGGAAAATTCTCCCCTCTGTCAATCTATCTGTATTTGCTGCTAAGGACACTGGGAGTTGTGCTGGGGCATTCACACTGGCAGATGAGCCAGACAAAAGCAGAGCAATGTTTGTCCAAGAGCATCCATTTGAGCACTAATTAGGCACAGTACCCTGATTCCCTGCTCATTCAGCTGTAAATCAGAAGTAATTTCATTTAAAACAGTACCCAAGGAGACAGAAGATTGTTTAGGAATGTTTATGCATTTGTTGCTAATCCCATGAAAAAAACAACACAAGTCAAACCACATCAGCCCTGCACAGTTCTACTCCACAGACACCTGATGGGCTCCAGGCACTCCATAGATCACTTGCAAAGTAAAGCAGTGTCAATACATCTGCACTAAATACAGCAAATATAAAGAAAACACTGCCAAAGGTGAGTATCAATTGCATTAAAGAGACTTAAATTTGGGTTCCCTGGTCTGGAAGTACTGCTTCCCCACCATGATTTAAGCACTGCCTTCTGAAAAGTGCAAAAAGGAACTTGCAATCTCCCTGACTCTGATTTATTTATTTATTTATTTATTTATTTATTTATTTATTTTTGGAAAAGGGGAATTTCAAGTGCAATGTTATGCTGTTAGATCTATATAATCCTCCCTGTACGCACTGAAAGGAGTGAGGGTATCTGCTGTTCAAGTGCAGATGTAAGAACACAGCAGACACCGGTGTGCAATGCTGGTGACAGAAGGAGAATTATGGCTGTAGACTTGAGGGTGGAAATTCTGCAACTTCCCATGTTTGTCACCATTCTTTCTAAAACACCAGTTTTCCGTGCTCATCTTCAGTGAAAAGGAATTGGCAATTGATGCCCCAACAGCCTTGCTGGGTCTTAGGTCCCTCACAAAGGATGCTCCTGCCAACCCCTGCCTCAATTCCAAATGCTGTCCCCAAGACTGAAGCTGCACTGAGGCAATGCCCTGAGGGGCAGCGGAGGCATTTGCCTTCACTCATGGCACAAACTTGAAGGTCTCCTCCAAAACTGATGATTCTAGGATGTCTCCACCAACTAGTCCACAACCAACTACTACTCCTACACTGCCTCCTCCTCCTCCACCTCTGCTGACTTCTCCTCCTCCTCTACCGCCTCATCCTTCTCCTCTTCCAGCACCTCCTCCTCCTCTACTGCCTCAAAAGTCTTCTTTGTCACCCAAAACCAAAAAGAGTGAGGGAGATTAAAAGGACATCTATTCTTCCACCCCCTCTTCCTCCTCCACCACCTCTTCCTCTTCTACCACCTCCTACTGTTTCAAAGCCTCCTCCATCTGCAATGCCGCTTCCTCCTTCTCCTCTTCCACCGCCTCCTTCTGCATGTCAGAAACTTGCTGGCCATTGCTTCCAAGTCATTCAAGGGATATTAGTCAAGAAATAAGAAAATGAATAAAAGGAGAAATGTGAAGAAGGTGGGAAAGATACAGAAAGTGACGTAAACAAGGCTCAGTAAAAGGAACAATAAAAAACAGAATGTATAGAGAGGAGGGGAGTCATAAATTGAAAAGAAGTAGTGGCTGCAACAACGTAGTAGACATAACAGTATGTTTTACATGAGGCTGCATAGCCAGGCAGAAGAGCTGCACAGATTGCAGACACGAAACTCACATTGAATGAACCATATGCTCCAAAGTTCAAAAACAAACTCACCCACAGTCAGCCATATGCACGCCTCCACATGCACATTTTCCAGAAAAATGACACTCAAGGCTCACAGTTCAGTATAAGATTTTTAAGCCGTAAAGAAAAATATGAGTACGTATTCATTACATTGACACTATCTGGGCTAAAGAGGGAAAGCTATTCAATCTTTTATGAGGTCTTTTGTTTCTCCTCTCCCCAAAAGTATATTATGACTTGTAGCATGGGTTGTCTCTGCCACAATGGAAAGTATGTACTATGTAGTGCTAGACCTTGCCACTTGATGTGCAAGTATGTGAAGCGGCAGATGCTGCAGATGGGCGGGGGAAGGGAAGTTCTAGCCTCTTCAGGCCTCATCTCCAGCTCAGCCTCTTCCGTTCTAACAAAACTGAACAAAGAAGAACCTTTGAAACCCATCTTAATCATTTTTCTTCTCTTGTTGGAACTTCAGCTTTCCTGAGCATGTTCAATGTGTAGCTTCAGGAGATGGTGACTGTAGGTTACATGATTAAAGGCTTATATTCAAAATCACAGAGGCACACAGCAGGAGAACCCCAACAGCCTGATCAGGGAAAGGAGTACCCTGGCCTGGTTCCTGACATGGCTGTCACAGGAGAAGGATCAGCCCTATTACCTGGTGCTGAAATCCATCAAGATTATAGATTCGTAGAATCACAGAATGATTAGAGTTGGAAAGGACCTTTAAGTGCATCTAGTTCCAATCCCCCTCCCATTGGCCGGGACATCTTCCACTGGATCAGGTTGCCCAAAGCCCCAGCTTGGCCTTGAACACTTCCAGATGAGTCATTATGAAAAGCTGTCTGGGGCACCTTTTAGACTGAAGGTGTCATGGCCTATACGGGCATGGTATAGACCAGCTACCAGAGACACTTGTTCACATATTTGTGTCTCTACATGAGGCAACTGGGACACCAGGGGGTCCAGAGCCAGCTACTGGGTAGACAGAACATCTAATGCCAGTTACTGAATGGCTTCACATACTGGAGGGTGTGGGTGTGTGTGAGAGAGAGAGAGAGAAAGAGACGGGGTCTAAGTACCAGTATCTGCAGAGGCAATACAGGACTTGTGTGTTCATCTGTGCAGAAGCCAACTGGAAAATCTAGGATGCAGAGTTCAGCAACTGGATTGTGTCTAAGAATATCGAAGACCAGCTGCTGATGGGATCCATATTATATATATGTTATATATTTTTCACTAACTGGCTTTTATCCTGACCAGTCCTAAAGGGGAACAAGATGAAGATCTTAGTGCCATTTTTCATTTGTGTGGGTGTTGTGCTTTATGCCTGTGTTAATCCATACATAGGTTTATACGTATAATATGCATGCATGCCTGGTGGACATATATGCTCAGCGTCAGTAGTGGCAGGACCTGGGGCTATGGAGGTGCAGTTGTCTTGCCACTATCAGATCTGGCAGCTCCTAGATGTTGATGGCACATAACCCACTACAGAGGTTTTCCATAGAGGCTGTGAGTGTAGGACAGAGATGCAAGAAATGTACCATGTTTACCTTGAATGAGATCCCTTTTGTACCACATCTACTCCCATGGTGACAGACTCTCATTGTTAACTTCTGGCATTGCCCACTTTGCAATGACCATGTTTTCCCTAGCTGTCCATACGTCAGTTGCCTCTACTGTCTTCTTGACAGACACACACCAAAGATGTGTTTTGAAGCATCTTGTTGAGAAGGATATTAACTCAGCATTGGATCTCTGTACATGGCATGTGGTTCTTCCTAGAGTGCACCACTCCTTCTGCACCAGCACGAAGTCATTGCGTTGCATGGGGCACAGGAGGTGGACGAGTATGTTCTTGATCCAAGATCATGCCATTGTGCTTCTCTCCAGCTGAGGCATACTAGGACCTTCAGGGCCCTGGGGCTGAGGCTTAGGAGGCTGTTGAGATTCATTCTCTAGGACTAGAACTGAAGGTAGTGGCTCTGTCAAGCAGTGATAATTTCATAGTTACTGAAGGAGTTAAGGCTGATGAAGTTCTGACAGTCCAAATCCTGGGTTTCACCTTATTTAAGAAAATGACCTTTCTCTCTTTTACCCTGAAGTTCCTTCCCATAGGGTCAAACTGCTTCCTGCCTTGGACACCTAGATAGCTCTCTCTGTTGATAGCACTGGAGCCTGTGAATGACTCCCCAAACTGTCAGTCATAACCCTGTCCAAAGGAAGAGTTGCCTTCATCAATAATTCATCAAAACAGATGGAAAGCTATACTTGCTATATTGCTGCTTTGAGACTTTCAAAGTGGAGGCCTTCAGGTCATCAGAGCAATCCCAGCCATGACTCAACCTGCATCTGCACACTCATTGAGTACAATACTTACTGATTAACAGCTACCATTAGGAGCTCTGTCTATAACTTCATTGGTCACTATGAAAGATAAGTGGGAATTAGTTCCTTTGTGTGTTACTTTGCAGAACATGAGGAAGGGCAAGGTAATGGTGTCCTTTAATGATACTTGAAGAATAAGAAGTTCTTCATCCTCATGTAACAGATACATATGTGCAGCCAGAAGGTGCACATTTGTGTAGATAACACATCTTGAAGAATGTCACCCATACATGAGCCCACATTTTGTTCCAGGATATGTCAGAAAAGTTTTAAACAGAAAGTTAAAATATTTCAAATATATTGTGCAGCAGGGAGGCATGCAATTAGCATGTACTTTTCTAAAAAAATAGATTCAATGAAGAAGAAAAATAAGTTTGGGTTGTTTTAATTCAAAGTAAGGAGTACAAGTTCTGAGTAAATAACTTTTTCAAGAGGCCAGTTCAGTGTGAAGCAACTTTTTTTGACCTTGCTTTTTAAATTCATCTGTAATAAGAATAAGGACTCTGGAAGATCTCTTTCAGTATATGTGCAGGCTTATCTACTTGGGAGACTGAAAAAGACTTCTCTGTTCTGGCACAGAAGGACAAATGAAATGCTGGTGCATGGACCACCTCTACACTCAGAAGTTTCATCAGTTAATCTAAGTTAGAGAAAAACTGAAAAAGGCTGAAAAGTAACTTTTTTTGTGTTTAATTTGCCTTGATTCTTCACTGATTACACTAACACTATTCAAGGGCTCCACACGTTTAGATATAGAAGTTTCCAAGCTGATCTGCTGAATCTGTATGACCTCTGTGTGCGGAGATAGCTATAAAAAGAGAAAAGACAAAAGCAGCTAGACTGCTGAGTCTGTTCAATGTAAAAGAGAAGATGAGTGAGACTTTTAATTTCCAGCTTTATACACAGCGCAGACAGGAAATAGTGCATTTTATTTATATGAGTGTGTTAATTTTGGTTCAGAAGTTAATAGCATAATTCCCTTTGTGGGACCTGTCATACATTGAAACTAAATCATCCCCTGCGGTGTAATAGGAAAGGGGGACTATGGACTCAGGAGAGCCATTTCCCTGTCATTAGCAAATTTCATCCTTATGTCTGGATACCCAGTACACTGTCCACAGCACGACTGAATCTTTTTTGCTAGCTTCAGAGAATGTTGTTGCCTTTGAAGAGCACAATAATTTAGCAATTTCAAATTCTGTTTTTAAAAACTCCTTGGAGAGGACAGTCTGAGAATATTTCCATTCCCCTGTGTTTGCAAACCATTCTGCCATTAAGGTATCTGAGTTTTGTTTGTGTCTCACCACTAGTCCACTATACAGCCTGCACTGACTTTCTCTTCCTTGGATTCCCATCTGCAAACTGAGGGTATCTACTGAAGTGCTTTCAGAGCCTAGGATGAACAATATTAGTGGATGATGAGGGATAGTGGCAGTGCACTTTTTTAGGGACTTCTGAACACTGCAGGGAGAAGTGCTGAAGTTTGTTTCTCTATAAACTCTACCTCTGTCTCTCTTTCCAGATGGCCGGGCTGGGATTGCCAATTAAAAATAAAGAGAATGTTAGGGAAATGAAAGAGAGGAAAAGTAAGATATACAGAGCAGCAATTAGAAAAGAGACAGCTAAAATAGGTTCATGATGGCAGAGATTCCTTCATGTTTGAGAAATGTGTGTAAGGTGAGGCTTTTCTACTGTAAAGCCAATTTTGTATTAATAAATGCCCCCCCACATTCTTTCATCCTGAAGATAATGTGATGAAATGAGTAGATCTGAAGTAGTCTGGGAACAGCTGAGCAATTACAGCTGAGTCTGCTGTGAGCAGAGGAAGCAAGAAAAGGTCAGCCTATTTATGAAACTTGTGTGTTGCTGGTTCGCACAGAGTTAAGTGCTTGAGCTTCTATTTGTGCCTTTGGAAATCTCCCACAAAGCCTCCCAGGAGGCATGTTTGCGAGAAATTTGCATCAGCTTAGAGTAAACTGGTTTAAAACAATAATGAATTGAAACTATTATAAACTCTTGCGTTACTATTTCACTGTTCACCAAAGTGCATAGCCATACGGAATTTAATCCACAGGTCTCTCCCTACATGAAGGCATATGATTTGTCACTGATTCAGCTGAACATGTGGACATTCTTAACATGCTTTAGAAATGAGTTACATTGATTTGCCACTGTAAGCTAAATTGATTATAGAAAATGTTAAAATGTTGTGGACACCAGCACCAAAAGTTAGGAAATACCCCAATTAAGGTGACCAGCATAATATGCACATGTTGCAGTCCTTTGTCATGAGATCACATCACATTCTCTCCAGAGATACCCCCCACTCAGAGCATGGTGTTCAGTTACTGACAAGTTTTTGGTGTTTGCATTTAATCCTCATTGTTCAGTGTGTGGTCCCTGCATTACTGATTGCCGCTCAGCCCTGCGTACAAAGGCAAAACTCTGAGTCTACATGTAGGTTTTGTGTGGAACATGCCCCATGAACACGAGTGCCAAGTGGCAATAAATAAGTGGAAGTGGAATAAATAAGTTCTTGCTTGCTTTTACGGCACCTCCCATCTGCAAAGCACAGCTCCTGCTGGCTCAGCTCACCACTCTGCAGACCAGAGGAGGTGGCAGAAATGCATGGAGAAGTGTGGCAGAAGTCTTGCTGGACTCCAGTTCTCTCAGGATGGCTTTCAGTCACTTGAGCAATAGCATGATCCTCTCTCATCCTCTCTCTCTTTTTAACACAGTTTCCTATTTATTTTGCAGGTTTTGTCTTCAACGGTTGTGCAAGGTCTGATAGACAACAGTCTTTTTCATCACACAACCCCCTTTCATCACCAAAACAGCATCAGTCTGCGTATTGCATGAGATGGAGATCCTTGACAAAAATGTTGTATGGTCCTGTTTATAATTAATCATAATTGTGTACATGCACAAGAAGACTGAAATTAAGTTTCATGTCTGTCTTTAATATTTGGTTTTACAATGTTAATGATCTTTTAATGTATTCTTTTTAAATAAATTTCCTCGTTTATTAAAACAGTAAACTGAAAACCCAGAAATTCCTTTGCAAGAAGCAGTAACAGCTCCTCCATGGACCATCAGGAGGGCTGATTCTGTCTTTCAAAGGCAGGTCTGAAAATATAGAAGGATCACAGGGGTCAAAAAAGTTGGGGTTGTTTGTTTTCTGTTTTGTTTGTTTGTTTTTGTTGTTCATGCAATATATTAATGATTTTGATTCAAAAATAATTGAATCTTTATATAAAATGTAAATCCATATGGAAACATCAAAATTTCCCCTTTTCAGAGTGTTCGAGAGAAACATTTAGATTGGTCATTTTTAGATTGGTCAGCATACACTGAAGTCTGTGGTGGTGGTTTCTGCTCAGCAAGGCCCACATTTTCAGAGTCCTGGAGAAGATCCACAAATCTTGCCCGGACCTCATCTGAGACAGTTGGAGTGTCCCCCTGCTCAGAGTGGTCAGAGTCTCCCTGCCTTGTCCTGCTCTGCCCTGAGGTGCCACCATCACCCCTCCTACTTCAGGGCTGTGCTGTTCATTTCCAGAATGGTGGTGCAGAGCTGCCCATCCCTGTGCAAAAACAACCTGGGGCTGCCAGGGCTCAGGACTCTACATCCAACTTGCGGCAAGCACTGTGCAGCTGTACTTCTGCCTCTGCAGCAAATACCATTTTTCTGACGTGGAAGCATTGGCTCAAACAATTTCAGGCACTTATGTTCTTCTCCCCTCCCAGTTTACCCATGACTCTCCAAGCCTGACCTTGTCCTGTTCCTACTTCCCCCTACACTTCAGCTCCCTCATCTCCACCTCGTCTCTCCCTCATCTCAGTTTCCAGACAGTCACCAGCTGCTTCCTTCGGTCCCAGCTTCTCTTTCTATTTCTAGTCCTCTCTTTCAACCTCTCCACATGATGTTCTGCCACAACACGTCTCTACCTCTCCATCGAGCACTTGCTGCTGGTGATCCTGGCACCAGCTTCTTGATGAAAATCCTGCCATAAAGTTATGCTAAGGATAAAACTGAATTTTTCTGCCATATTTTTTTCCTGGCTAATAGATGAACTTTTTTGTTGTTTTGTTTGTTTAAAAAAAAAAAAAATACGAACGGCCCCTCCAGCATCTCATTCAACATTTCCAGCAGTGGCTCAAGGTCAGCATAGTATATTAAAACAGAGAGTTGAAACATATGATAGGAAGAGCAGAGCAACATTTACTGTAGGTGTCCTTTCGAGCTTCAGTTGCAATATTCCCATGTGGACTTCATTTCCTGAGATGAGGGAAGTGAAAAGCAAGACAGTACAGTAGATTATAATCTCTATGCCAGGTTATAATGCTGTTCTGTCTTGAGAGACAAAGTGCCATACGCAAAGATATATGGTCATGCCCACCAGTAATCACTAGTTTATTCGCTATGGAATAAATACTAGCATATATGGTCTTCTTCCACAGCAGTTTGGGAAGTTAATAGGTTGCTGCCTGTAAAGCCTGTTCAGAAAGCAGACAGTACAGTTGTTAGCCTCCAGGTCCAGGAAAACATTTTTCTTGATACTCATATGTACTCCTGCATCTTTCAGTGGATTTCCAAAAGCTGTTAATAGTTCTGGAAGCGAATAGCTCTTTCCAACAAGAGAGGAAAGAAAAGCTTTGATTCTGTTCATCCTGTCTAGTTTGTTACCCATACTGGTAGGAAAAGAAAAGTCTCTAGTTGCCCATTTTATGCTGTGCTCATATATCTCTATGCATATGCATGTGTGTGTGTACATGCATATGCACATGAATGTGACTGTGCATGCAAGAGTATGTGTGATAACATCATCCAGATGCCACACCATACTGTTGGATTATGTCAGTCTCACCCAATGAAGCACACTGAGCAAATGCTAATAGTTAAGAGCTAATAAACACTACACTAGAAGGTCAGTGCTGAATCGTTTGGATTGTGCACATGGTTCTCAGATACTTTCCCCCAGTATTTCCCTGTAGCTGTAGATAAGCTGTGTGGCTGCAGATCTCCTTGTAGGAGGGATTTTTAAAGCCCTGCACTTTACTGAGTCAGCTCAATATGTTCAGAAAGAAACAGCCCCAGTACAGTTGGACAGCATTATTGCCAGAAAACAGACTTCACAGTTTCCAAAGGATGCTCACAATGAGAATTCCCATGTCTTTGATATGGTTGTCTCAAGGCAAAAAATAGGTCATGTGTACAGAGGTCAGAAATAGGAGAACGTACAAATCTTTGACTACTTCATTTTATTTCTCAGTAACTTTTTGCTTGTGCCTTCATAACAGTCCATGTACATGATGTATAATTACAGTAAACTTCAGGTTGTGCTTCTTTATTGACAGTGCAATCTTTATGTAAATCAAAAGATAATATCTTTGTTACTTGCATGATGAAGGACTCTGCTTCACTGTGTGCTATATACTTTTGGCCACCTGTAGCGGTTAATAAACTGGGGCCTTTGTTGCCCAAATCACTGCCCACTTCCTCCCTTCAGCTGACCCTTCTGTGAACTGCAAGGAGTTCCTGCTGAGACAGTAGATGCAGTTAGAAGTTGACCACACAGTCCTGGAGACAACTGTGGGAATAATGAAAATATTGAAAGAGTTCAAAATAAATGTTGAATTAGTAAAATTTTGTATCAGTCTTCAACTATTCATTTAACCCCAGACCCAAACTCCTTCTTCTGCTTTACAATTATTTAACCTTTTACTATTTCTAAAATCTGTGTGAATGCCAACAGACAAAAAAAACCACTACTGCTTAGGATGGTAGCAGACACTTCTGAAGTCCCAAGACAGATATGCAAAAAATCAATGTCCCTTCAAATATGGTCTGTATTGAGAAATGAGCTAGAGCTATTTCTAAAGTCAAGGCAACTTCCCAGCCATAGAGGCAGTTTGGGACCCCTGTTCAGAACGAGTTCTTCTGTTTTCTTGATGCCCCTCTAGAAGAGGTGCTCTCCCTGCTGCCCACTGTGCACTGCTTGGCAAGTTTGGAGATGACTAGTCAGGACTGAGGTGGACGGAATCTCATACCAGAATGACTCAAAATAAGTTTGGGAGAATAAAAGATTCTTATAGGTAGAGAAGTCTCCCAAGAAGACTGACATAAATTCAGACAGGGGACTCCAAAGACAAGAGAAGAATGAGCAGTTGACAATGGCTACTTCTCTTAAGGTTCATGATGCAGATGTAGGAGGAAGGGTCTACCTTGTCCAATGATCCAAAGGTTAAGATTCTTTCCACCTCTTTCCAAGGGTGAAGAACTCTGTCCCGCAGAAGAGCCTTTAGCCTTTATTTTTTAAGCTGAGATGGCCAACAGGAATCTGGCAGTTGAAGTTATGTAACTAGTCCTGAAGGTGTGAAAACACAGCTCAGTGCTAATGCCTGTATGTCAGCAGCCATAAATAACCTGTGAGTGTGTGAAGATGCTGTTTTATCCCATAGAAGTGCCTGACCCCCTCAATACCAGTAAAGATGCTGTGTGCAGCTAGGGAGCAGCAAGTGCAACCTGCATTCCTTAAGGGTAGATGTCCTCACTTAGTCTGAATCCCATACAGCAGGACTTCTACTGATTGTAGGGGGTCTGTCCACATCTTAAGGAGTTATTTCACCCACTAGCAATGTGGTCAAGCTCAAGGGATCAGTTCTCATGTTAGTAATTTCATAGACTGTAAAGCCAGAAAGTACTTTAATGATCATCTGGTCTGGCCTCCCACATAGCACATGTTAAATAATGTCACCAAGTAAATCCTGCCTTAACTCCAACAACTTGCAGCTGAACATTTCTTAAGAGAGAAAGAGAGAAAGAGAGAGAGAGAGAGAGAGAGAGAAAGAAAGAAAGAAAGAGAGAGAGAGGAAGGAAGGAAGGAAGGAAGGAAGGAAGGAAGGAAGGAAAGAAAGAGAAAGAAAGAAAGAAAAAGAAAGAAAGAAAGAAAGAAAGAAAGAAAGAAAGAAAGAAAGAAAGAAAGAAAGAAAGAAAGAAAGAAAGAAAGAGAAAGAAAGAAAGAGAAAGAAAGAGAGAAAGAAAGAGAGAAAGAAAGAGAAAGAGAGAAAGAGAGAAAGAAAGAAAGAAAGAAAGAAAAAGAAAGAAAGAAAGAAAGAGAGAAAGAAAGAGAAAGAGAGAAAGAGAAAGAAAGAAAGAAAGAGAGAAAGAAAGAAAGAAAGAAAGAAAAAGAAAGAAAGAAAGAAAGAAAGAAAGAGAAGGGAGGAAGGGAGGAGGGGAGGGAGGAAGGAAGGAAGGAAGAAAGAAAAGAAAGAAAGACCTGTTTTTCAGTGCCAAAAGGGAGAGGGAATAAAAAAAAAAGTTAAAAAAAAAAGTTGGGATGTTGTAATTTTGTTTGGGATAAAAATAAAGTTCTGAATATGTTTCCTTTTCAATGAATCAATATGTTTTGATACATTTGGATCAACATTGATCTGCATGTGTGGGTTCCTGTGGTGCCACACCTGCTTACTGCTGGTCTCGGCAGCCTGTCTCCCAGAAACGGAAGACTTGCAACTGCACAGTGTCCTCAGAGCAGGGTGCCAGAGCCACAGCATAAACCTGAAGGTGCAGGGACTCCTGTAGATCAGACACAAAGTTTTGGAGACCACAATCGCAGCTCCTCAGGCTGCTTAGTATAATTTCCTTTTTGCTAATGCTCAACATGCTCAGTCTGTGTAAAAACAGAGCTGAAAAGCCCATCCATGTCTGACCTTATTTTATAATAAACCATAGTCCTCCTTTGTGCATGGCTTCATGATAGTAGGGTACCATGGAAGATGACAGTGAGACTAAGCTAGCAATATGCTTCTGACACAGTAAATAGCTGAGGGCATTTGTATTATACAAGATGTTCTGTTGGGTGAGACTCTTGGCTGCTAGAAGTAAATTTGGGGTTTAGCTATTAGAAGTTCCTCCATAGTTTCTTAAGGGCAGAGATCATCATTATTTTGTCCTGACAAATGCCAAGTCAAGCAACTTAATTGGCTACCCTATGTTCCCATGCTGTTTCAAATATCTGCTCTTTGCTACATAAGCAGCTGCTGAGTACTGTTCTTTCTGTTCTTGGCAATTTTTTTACTCTTTCCAAAGTGTCTTCTCAAATCAGAATAAATTCTGAGCTCTCGACCTCTTGACTGACAAGAATTTAAACATCAGCAGAGGCAAATGTCCATTACTCTTCAATTTAATCTTTACCACAGGAAACTGGCTTACCATTTTATAGATTATCATACATTTCTGTTTGATTCACAAATGATAGTAGTATTCTCCCTTTCCCTCTGTGGTACCAATTTCTAGCCAACCACAAGCAGGAGCCTGAAAAGAAAAAAAAATAAATAAAAAGAAAAGCAAGCCTGTTAATCCACTATGACACATACAACTTGATTTTATTTTATTGGAGGGATTTTATAAGGGCTATTATCTTCTGGTGTACATAATCCAACACTTCCCTTAGGGTAATCAAAATTGAGATTCATATGACTTGGAGTTTACAATCCAATGCAGCTGGCAAAACCAGGATTCTGATTCATGACCACAAATGCAATCCTACTGCACACATACTAAGGACAAGAAAAAAAAAGAGACAGAGAATAAGAAAAACCCTGGTGAAGTGATCTATCATATTGTCTGAGCGGGAGTGTTTGAGAACTGGTATCATTAAATGAGTTGAAACTCCAGTTAATTTGATTCAAAGGTTGCATGACCTCTATTAAGTAAGGGACTCCCTTTCCCTGCTGTCTTTGTCTGTTCTTAATAATTTAGCCAGCAACAAGGTAGGATCCAAGATTGACTTTTTCTGCTATGAACATGACTTCAGTCCAAGTATTTTAGCACCTGAACTCAAGTGAGGATAATAAATGTCAAAGAAATATTTATAGCTTGGTATATGGAGAATTTCCAGTTCCCTATCCTGCAATAACACACATTCATCTGCTAACAGCATTAGAGTTGCAATTTTAAAGCAGATAGTGCCTGAAAATAGACCACTGCAGTATACGCAGATAGCTGTTGCATTTAAGTGTTTAAGTTGATAATTAAATTAGAAAATAATTATCCAGCCTTGGGAAGTCACTTTCTTCCTGGATTTGGACATGCCCAGAGGTTCAGAGCAAGCTCTGTGCCTCTTCCACTCCTCTGTGTGCGTTTAGAGGAAATCCATTCCTGCATGTACCCAGCTGAGTGGAGTGAGTCTACAGAAAAAGAAGGTCACACAGCAATAATTGAAATTTAGAAGTGGAAAAAAAAGATTTCTTATCCCATCTAAAACATCCCTCTGGCCACTACAAGTGAATTATTCTTCAGGGCTTTGTCAGATCTAGTTTTAACTGATCACAGTGATGGAAGCCCCATCTCTTCCTCTGGGAGAAAGTTGCACATTTGAACAAAGCTCCCTGCTAGCAAATATTTCCTGATGCTAAGCCTGTATTTTCCTTCTTTTTTAAAGTGATCCCTTTAATGCTGGCTTGATCCAGGATTTTTTCCCAGTGAACTCAGCTCTTTGAGACCTGGAATGTTTACTGGAATGTATGTCTTTTTACCCTGAGATTATGGTTTAAAATCCACCTTAAGCTCACACTGGCTAGAGGCTGCAGTTGAGCACATGCTCTCACAGGTCTGTATGCTGTAGGTTGAGGTGTGCAGTCCCCTTCTGAAGGTGCTCACATTCACACAGCACAAGCAGTGCACAAAGCTGCTGTCACTCCCCATTGCAAATCCAGGGGCTGGTGGGAGCTAAAATATCTTTTGGTGACTTGCAGAGACACCAGGCAAGTGATGAAATGCTCAGACACAGGTGGTGTCGGGGATTTTACTGTTGCTGCACTAGGTGTAACTAGTGCTTTGATTTTCATACTTCTCCACTTTCTGGCACCCTTCACCAGAAATTAAAATGTAGGCATACTGAATGAAAATTAAGAACTTGGCAGAACTGGTCTCTCTTCTGTTTAGAAAGGATGTCTAAATGTGGGGTTTTCTTTTGGGACCCAAGGTACATAACTGAGTAACTTCCTTAATAATGAAGTGTTTAGCATCTTTGGTTGCAACAGAAATTGAGATGGAGAACCATGTAGTAGGCTGGCTGAAGTGAAAGCACACACTGATCATACTGGTTTTAACCCTTATAGGACACTCTTGATTATGGATGAGAAAAAATATGGGAAATGATAGAGGCAAATGGTTTCTGCCCTATGATGGGATGGAGTTGAAGGGTTGTTCAGCTGTGGTTACAGCACTGATATGCTTCAAAGCCCCACTACACCTCATGAGGACGGACACCACTGGATCTGGGTGGTCTGAGGAGGACCAGTCTTTCAGTAGCTCCAGCTGCAGCCTAAGTTTAGGTGAGCTTAGCTGGGGACTGAATGTGTCAGGGTGAGTGGTGGTGCCTGAGGGACCTGAGATGGGGACTGCAGGAGGTCAGTGCTGCAGCCACCACCTGCAGCTACTGCAGGGCTGTGAACCTAGTCTGCTGCCAAACCAGCATGACATTTGGCCAGCCCAGGCTCAGCCACGGAAAGTGAGATGGCACTGTGCTCAAAGATGACATGTGACATGGCTTTGGCACATTAGGATCTTGCAGAGATCATGTCCTGGGAGGATATGGGAGTATCTTCTCAGAGAGCTGAAGGTTTTGTTCTTCATTTTTTGCTCCACATAGCATGAGGAAATACCAGCAGGCACTTGGTCAGTCTTTTCCCTCGGGGTCTAGGAGCATTTGCAATATGTCTCCTCTATCACTTACTTGTGCATCATTTTTAATACTTGGCTCATGATACAGGTGAAAGTCTCACAGGGAAAGTGTTCCCCATCCACTATTCGCCCTCCCTCAGCTAAACTACAATAAGTACTGTAAGTAACAACTCTAAGTTGTTCCAAAGTTTTACTGCAATGAAAAAATGAGGCTGCTGTTTTTTATTTGAATATCAGGAAAAACTCCTAGACCCTGCTGTATAAAGAGGTTGCACAGAAAGGTTATTGATCCTGAGGACTGCCCAGGTTAAGTCATGAAAATATGCCAGTGAGACACAGTTCATATAATTACAAATGAGAACTTACTTAGTGATTTATTCCTCCTTCTTGCTCCATCTCTTGGTTATTTATTCACAGATTGCAGTCTCCTTGCAAAGCACACCTCATTCAAAATTATTCTTTTTTTTTTCTTTGTCTTTCTCTAAGAAATTGCATTCCTATCAACTAAATCCCAACTGAAATATTGTTTATTGGCTATGTTCAGTTTCAAAATTTATAATATAATGGTCTATGTGGTGCTCAAATTAACATTTCCCCCTGTCACTAAGGAGGGTTAGAAGAAGCTGCTACATCTTGGCAAAAGACAGCAGATAATTCAGACTAGCTTGATGTACAGTATTTTAAAAAATAAAATAAAATTCCCTCCTGGGTGAGCCAGACTAAACCGTCATCCTCTAGCAAACACTGCTGTCCATGAAGTTTAGGATACAAGTGCAAGGTTTCTTTTTCTTTTCTGTGATCGCAGTCACACAGTGTTATAATTATTGTGGATCCTTGTTTCAAGAAGTAACGTAAGAACTTATAAGCTCAAAAGCTGCAACACCATGGCTCTGATAGAGGGTTTTGGAAGCACTTTCCTGCTTTTCTTAAGCCAAGACCAGTTTCATATCAGACTGTAAACTCTAAGGGCAATGTTAAAATACATCATTGCTGAGTATGTGAGGAAGCAAAGTGAAAATGTGCCTTCTGCAGGAATTTGTGTGGGTAAAATTTGATCACTCTGATGTTCATGGGAAACGAATGAAGAAGCAGTATAAGCATGGCCACAGTGAATTAATTTGGAAAGTTACACAAATTCTAGCCAAAATTATTTTTTTCAGCTTTTGCTGAGCTTTGCTGTGAGTCCAGTTGTGTTAAACCATCTGTTCTCTTAATAAGAGCCACTGATAATATTTCATCTCCTTCCTATAGAGAATGTCTCAGCCTTTATTACAGACTCTCAAATGCAAAGAGCTGCAATCTTTCCATCTTGTTTGCACTCAGAAAATTTGATGATGGTAAATCTGTCATCTCTCCTCAAATAAAATCATTCATTCCTCACACTGTCTCCCTTATTTAAGGTAAATTCCTCTTGTGCTTTAAACAGTTACTTATTATTGATTGGCATAAATTAATGTCTATGCTGAGACTTATAGTAGCTCCCATGTTAGATTTATATGTCTAGTAATTGCTCTGATAAAATATGTTCCTACTGTAGATGTAGGAGTGAAATGTGTCCTGGAGACTGCCTGTTGCCAGCTGTAGTGCTTTGAAACATTAGCTCAAAAGGCCACTTTATATAGTGAAAAGCCTTAAAAAAATTATTCAAAGTTCTCGTACAACATCTTCTGGAGAAAAATTTAATCAAAATAAAATGAGTTGTTTTCTTTCATGTCATGGTGAAGCTTTCATTTAACTTTGATTCCTAAAGAGAAACACATTTTGTTTTAGTTTTTGTTCCTTGCTTCTTTTCTCTTCCCCTTCTGCAAAAAGGCAAGAAGAGAAAAAAATAGGAAAATGAGAAATACATGTACATGAAAAATTCAGGAAAGCACAGGAGAAATCTTCCTTATGATTTTATTTTCGTCAAAGGCAAAAGCTAAATAAAAGTATCAAAGTATTATTATTATTATTGTTATTGTTATTATTGTTGTTATTATTAATATTATCTTCCAAGAGAATAAAATAAATATGTCAAAATGCTTGTCTTCTACTTTCTCAGGCTTTTGAATTATTAAAAATTCTTACTGGTGAAGAAATAATGGTGAGAGAAGAGAGGAAAAGAAGAAAGAGGAAGGAAGATGGAAGTGACAATCTAACTATTTAATACCTGGAAATTCCATAAAAAGAGAAGTTCACAGAAAACAAACAAACTAAAAGACAAAAAAAATAAATAAAAAGGCCACACTGACTTCATCTGGAAAGCTGCACATTAAAAATACATCTGCAAACTTAGATTGTTTCTAGGCAGAGACTTTTCTGACAAAAAAAAAAAAAGTATATTTTTCATCAAGAAAACTTCCTCCAGCTCTACTCCTTTGATCTGCGGTGAAAGATTATTTTTTTCCAGGAAACCTTTCCTCTGTTAAGCTTTTTGAATCTTAAAACAACACCTTCTCTGTTTTATCTGATTACGAATACATGGTATGTTTCTGGAGTGGATTCATCTCAGAGGACCGCTGTGGAGAGTACAGCATATACACGTAACTACTCCGTAGGCTGGACTGCCATAAAAAACCTCTGCACAGGATAGCACACAACTGCACAGAAGGGAGTCTGGAAAAAAACTTAACCAGAGCCACTGAGGGAAACTTCTGCTCTTACCACTAGCATCATGAGGTCTTTACTTTCCACAAAGCCCAGCAATGAGCTCAGTCTCTGAGGCCTCATCTAAAAGATCTGAGCGCAGCAACTACATGATATGCATTTTATCTGTCCAAGGATAAACTGCTTAATAGGTTCTGCTGGGATTTGAAACTGTGGTTTCTTGAAGTCTATCAGCCTCAAACCAGTTACTTAGGTTTCTAGCTATCCCCAATGCATGACCCGTACTAGCCCTGGGGAGAACACTGTCTTGTCTACTTATGGAAGAGACTTGGCCAGACAAACAACAAAAATGTCTATTTGTGTGGAGGGGCACCTCTTGTTCACTGGTGTATCTGGAAGGACTGGGTCACAAATTTTGCAGTTCCAGCCCATCTTTCCTCTGTTGGTCCTGGCAAAAGTGAAGGAGCATTTAGCTCCTTTCCAAGCACTTGCGATATTTTTCCACCATTACTATACTGCATGTAGCGTGCAGTTTTTCATTGACTGGAAAGCATTCAGAGGATGGGAGAAGAAGACTGTTCCTCCTTTCCTCCAGGAGCAGGAAATGCTTTAACTGGGAGAATGTCAAGGGCATTGTACGGTGGTGGGCTCTGACCTTGAGACAGAGCAGGGGGTGTTGGTCTACCTGAAGGTAAGGATCTGCTGAAAAGAAATTACCTGTTTTTCTGAAACCAGACCAGATCACTGTCCCCTTCTGACTGCTTCCCTCACTTGCTCCTGTTCACCATGCTCAGGGAGTCTGCCCAGAAGAGGGGGGTCAGAGGTAGTGGTACACAGATGATCATTCCTGTGTCCCCCCTGGTCTGACTCCTCCCGATCTGAGAAGTTTTTCTTGGCAACAACAAAAATAACAGAAGACCTCTTTTCTCTTTTGGTCAAGGGTGGAAGCTGAGCTCACGTTTGTGTATCCTGGCTGTCAAGATGGAAAGTGTGAATTTTACAGAAAATTAAATCTGCAGAAAAGAAGAATGATGGAGGGAGAGGGGGGTCATTGTGCAGAAAGACACTTGCAGACGGAGTTCCCATTATGTCCAGACCTCACAGTGTCTCCCCACTCATTCATGCCAAGTGCAATGTGTGCTGGGTGAGAGGCAAAAGTCTTCAGACCTAGCCAAAGAAAGAGGCCTCAGCATGTGTTGCTGTGTTTAGTGCTGAAGTCAGTATGGACCCTGGCCAGCTGCCAGTCACACTGGCATTGCTGTTATTAGATACCATTGTGTTAAGCTTAGCACTTTTTGCAGGCCAGAGAAATTCCTTTTGTGTTTTCCCATACTCCTAACACATTTAGAAGAGTTTCAGCTTCAGAGAGAAAAGGCACAAGTAGTATAAACAAACTCCTGACAACCAACAGGCACAGATGGGGAGAGAAGGTTAAGGCAAGATGAAATCACCCTTGATGTGCTCAGTGCAGACTGAGGTTCATTTGCAATCAGGCTTGAGGTGACATTTTATAAATAGCTACACAGGGAAAGACATTCCCTGAATTGCCTTTTGCAGAAGTGCCATTGGATCACTTGAGCAAATTGGAAAAAAAAAAAAATGTAGCTAATTAGAGCTATGGGGAACTGCACAGTGGCCATGCCAGTTGGCTTGTGTTGACCTGTTTGTGACTGGAAAGTCAGTTTGGATCCATTTTTTGGTGCTCCGTGATTTTTCTTTCTTTAAGTGATGTGATTTTATAGCTTAAGAAGAGCCAAAAATAGTGGAAGAAAAGAAATAAGTAGTGTGTGCTTTTTCCAGCATTACTCCGTGAGGCAACCCTTGCCTGTCCTAGTCTTCAGCTCCAGGTACCATGGTAGCCAGCTGCATGAGTTAACCTCCTCAGACACTTTCACCTTGTGTGGCAGAAGTTGCATATTCTGTAATTTTGGGCTTTTTTTTTTTTTTTGGTGAGCTGTCTTTTCTATTAAAGACCAAGGTAAAGTAACATAAGAGGTCTCAGATCCATACGACTGCTTTTAATGACAGGACTCTCTGGAACAATACCTAGGCAGACTCCTGCAGATACTGTCAAAGGCCACAATGCCTGCACCCAGCTGTACGTCTGCACCAGTGCACTGTCATGTTAGCCCTGTGAATCCACACAAAGAGGAGATTGAAAGCAAGGCAAGGCATGCCTATGTCAGAAAGCATATTTATATTTAAGGTTTCAGCATGTCTTAAGTTCTTTGATTTCTTAAAATAGAAACACTTATGATCTGTGTGAATCCAATGTTTTCAAAACTTTTCTCATCACCATCTCCACCTCCACAGTTTTCCTTCTCAGCCTTTCTTTAAGTCTGTATTTCTGCTTGCTTTTCCTCTCTTCTTCACCATCACAACCACTCACTTTATGTCATGTGTGAATTCAGCTTCCTAAACATGTACTCTGAAAGCTTTGCTCCTCTTCTTTCTCTCCTCTCCAGACTATGAGAAAGCAACACCAACTATGCTGGCTTACCTACATGTGCTACTTTGTCCCTTGTGGTACGCCTCCTCTGCTCGTCAGGGCAGCATTAGCAAACTCTGAAAACTAGCTCCTGCCAGAGCCAGACTTGTGGTGATGAGAGAAACTTTTTTTGCCTTTGTTGAACTTCATGAGGTTCCTCACTGCCCAGCTCTCCAGCCTGTCCAGGTCCCTCTGAATGGCAGCACAGACCTCTGGTGTGTCAGCCACTCCTCCAACCTTTGTGTCATCACCAAACTTGCGGAAGGTGGGCTCTGTTGCTTCATTCACGTCATTGATGAGTAACTTGAACAAGACTGGACACAGTACTGACCCGTGGGGGACACTGCTAGCTACAGGCCTCCAATTAGACTGTTCTGAGCACAACCTTCTGAGCTCCACCATCCACCCTGTTCTCAGTCCACTTCACTGTCGACTCATCTGTGCCACAGTTCCAGAGCTTGCCTTAGGTAGCAGTAGGGTTAGTATGGGGTCCCAAACAGACAACTGGAGATTTGGTGGATGTAAGTGGGGTTGAGGCAAGCCCCATCACAGTGTCAAATTCCTTCATCATTTCTACCCTGGGCAGAAATCACTTCCTTCTAGACTTGTGAATACAAGATGCAGAAATAACAGTTGCAGCCACAATAAGATGTACAGCTGTCCATCTAAATGTGTCTTAGAGACTAAGAAATGAGGCCAGATGAGAAGATATTAGTCATAAAAGTTGGTGTACATTGAGAAAGAAGATTGGGAAACCATCCCCAGCAGTTCTATTCAAAACTCTTCTGTTCATTCTCTTTATAATCCTGAACAAGTAAGTTTATGCTTTCAGGATCATTCCCCCTTGCTTTTCAAATTATTCCATGAAGGCTCATGAAGCTCCTTGCATAAGTTTCATGTCCCATGGCTGGACGCAACTCACCATTAGCAATGTTCTACACTTTCCTAAACTATCTTCTTTTAAAGCATGAAATGCTCTACCAAATACAAACAGTACAAATGGAAGATTTCCATACCAAATTTCCACCTAATGATAATTTTAGGAGGATGTTATCAACTGTTTCGGTTAAACTGAAACAACAGTTTCCAAAAACTGAGAGGGAGAGATATTTCATTAAGAAACCCTGAGCTTTTAAGCATTGGCTTAAGATTTGGCATAGGGTTGGAGCCTTAATATATGAGATGTGTTTTTCCCCATAGCCATGAAAATTCTTCCAAGTTTGACCTACATACTAGCCTCTAAATTAGTACATCTGTGCTTCCTGAACAGGAGTTTTTTGGACACTGGCAGCTTTGTCTCCTGAAGATACAATATTTTCTGGGCATACTTCTGGCCCCATAGCTTCAGTGTGCTAGTGAACAGTGTGCACTGTTGAGTTGCAGATTCACTGGTACAGAGGCTTCCCCTTTTGCTTCCCCTTTCCCCCACTTTCTCCCCTCTTCCCTTCTGCCAGCTTCCTTGTTTGTGCCTTAAATGACATGGGTTGGACCAGACAATTGTTCAGCGTATCAGTTAGTCTAGAGGTAGCCCTTAGCGTACCCGTGGGCTCGATTCTTGATGTGCAGAAAGAACAGAGATGGACCTGTGCTTCTCCTTCTTCCTCCCTTTTATTCAAAAACATAGAAGAATACAAAGCATTTGGTATGAATCTTACTGAGTAAGTAAGTAAAATTAAGTAAGTAAGTAAGTAAGTAAAATTTGGCTGACATTCAAATATGACAGTAGATTGGAAAGGAAGCTGTGACCGGACAATAGATATTGCACACAACCCAATGGAGAATGCTCTGAATCATCAGGACATGAGGAAGGAATGCTCCAGTTGTCCCACAGTACGTTGGACTGTCTGGGAGGGACATTCAGATGTAATTCTGACATCTTCCCTGCTGCTCAGAAGTTGGAATTTAATGCCTGAGTTTAAAGGAATTAGACAGGACTCAGAGTTTCTGTTTGACACAAGCATTGCTTTGAGCTGTTTCAGGCACCACAAAGTTTTACTTAGATTTGCTCAGACATGAGAATTTCCCAACCGAAGTGCATGAAAGTCTGTGACATTGCAATATGAACAATGGCTGAGAACAAATGAGACCAGGAGACTTTAACCATTCCTTTGTTAACTGATGATTGAAAATCAATTAGAAAACAGCAGAGCAGTGACAAATCCTATTAGAAAATCATATGACAAGAGCTCCGTTCAGTTTAAGTTCTCATTAGACTCTTTGCTAATGCACATGTATTTGTATGTAAGCATAAAGTCTAGACATTCAATAAATGCTAACTGTGTTAAAAATAATGACATTTAGTTTAAAAAATCTATTGGGCCTGGATTTGGGTTCATTTTATTCTTCTTGTTTTTATACCATCTTGAAAAGTTTTAAGTCTCAATGTAGACATGAAACAGATCCATCATGATATGGTTGCGGTCAGCAATTATACACTATAAAGTTCAAGGAGATTACAAATTTTCTACTATATGGAAGAAATAAGTTTCTCATTATTCTTCAAGGCTATACTAAGTGATCAATAGCTATGTAACTGCTTGTATCTAAAATGTTGATTCACAGTTAGTAATCCTGCAGCTGATTTTGTCATATTAAAAGCTAAATTAAATTTTCCGAATCATTAAGAAAAAAAAAATGCACAGTTAAATATGCTTAACAGTGGCTAATATAATTAAGATTGTAATGTATTCCATTACAAAAAAAAAAAAAATGACAGGAAATAAGGAAGTACAATGAACGCTGGACAAAGGGTTCTGCATAGATCAGTCTGGAGCTCCCCAGAGGTAAGTTACCAAGTCCAGGAAAGATTGACATATCATGGAATTAGTTCCAAAGTGTTTTCTAGAAGCATTTGTTTCTCTGCCTTGAAATTGCTTTGCTACCCCTCCTAGTTATAAAACCTCAGTCAATCATTCAGAGATTGGAAATATCCTTGTTAAGTGAGCAAGTATAGACTACTGAAAGTGAGATGGCAAACAAAATGATTTTCAGGATGAAAAATAGTGACAGAAGTATCTAACAAGCAATTTAATACAAAACAAAAATGTTTGTGGATAAAAGAATGCTATCTTTACTATTTTTGTTGAGATTTTTTATCCATATATTTCCTGTAACATAATTAGCTGGATATAGAAAACATGAAGGTAGAATTCAGACCATCAAGCCTTCACTGAAGACTGTACAATGGGTCCAGGCAGGTTGTTCAGGCTGTACGGGCATGTGCAGAAGATGATACAGGAGAGAAGCGTGATACCAAAAGGACAGAAGGAAGGGAGGAAAGAGCAGGCGAGCACTGAGTGTAAGGATGGAGTATGTAAACATGCCAGTGATTCTGAAACTCTTGGTTATTTCAGAATCCTGTGTAAAAAGTGCAAACAGCATTTTAAGCTACAAGCGCTAGTTAAGTAGAAGACAGTAGGAAAGTAACCTTACTTTTACTTTTGGCTTCTTCAACAACACTTAATGAAGTTCACAGTTTTTGCTAAATTTACGAAAATAACTCTGAAATCATAGAATTACAGATTTTGAAATGTTAATTAAAAAAAAAAAGTATTCAATAAACAGATACTACAGAAGAAATTCTAAAAGAGTTCAGATAGTGCAGAAGAAATTCTAAAAGAGTTTATAACTTCCTTCTTTTGGGCACATAAAGTCCTGAATAACTGAAAAGAGGCCAGGTCGAGGTAAAAATCTGTTGGAGAAATCTTAGATAGCAGTTACAGGAAGCTGCTTAATTACCTTTGTCGAATAATTTAAGAATTACCACACAGTGGAAATCTCTCTCTTCCACTCCCCACAAAGAATAGACACTATGATGAGTAGACAGTGCTTGGATATGCAGCATGACAGAGATTTCACCTACACTGAGAAAAAGATGAGGAGCAATAGAAACGTGCGGAGTTCAGATGAAGTCAAACCAAACAACATAACAAGCTGCACACTGTGATAGTGTTTATTTGGTAGAAGAGAAAACAAAGCAAATGCAACAGCTCCTAGCACTCTGCTAAACGTTGTACTTTCCAAAAAAGTATCTACAGTGTGGTGAGAAGACAACAATAAGGGTACATAGATGACTTTCATAAGATCAAATGCTGTTCTTGCTGTAACTCAAGAAGATAAGACTCTCCAAACCATATCCAGTGAGACATGTATTTTTATACTGAACACTAACTTAAAATATTACACGTAAGAGAGGGTAAAAATGTAGTGATTTTATTTACACTGAAACGTGTAGATAGGATGTAGATTTTTATGTATGTAACAAATTGGAAGTCTTGAATAAATACAAGTGCAAAGAAGAACAGTCCTTATTGGATTAAATATGGACTGATCCTTCAGTCTTTGCAGAAAATCACCTCTGTTATAGGAGGGAGAGAGCAAGACACTAAGGAAGAGTTTGAGAACATCTATCATCTTCAAGACAATAGGGAAGCCACTCAGCACAGTAAAGAATAAGGATGAAAGTGTCCAACTTTTATACGATTCTCTGCAACGTGAAAAATACTTTTGCCTTTAAATGGAGGCTTAGAGAAGATGTTGGATAGGGAAGCCATGCTGAGAATCATATTGGGAGTGACAGAAGTGAGATTGCTAGTACATTTGATGAACTTTTGATCCTTGAAAGAACTGAAAATGTAAAAAGGCAAGATTTCCATTACCTGAAAGGAGAAAAATATCGGGGCTTGTTTCTGAAGCCAAATAGTTTCTGTGCTAGATGCCCCAGCAGGCTTCTGGCAGGAGCCCCTCAAAATACAAAGCATATGTTTTTACATGTTCAACACACACTTTGGGAGACACAGTTTCTGCAGGCTGTGATTTGGGCTATTTAGTATTCCAGGAGTTTTATTCCAGGTTCTGGGGATAAACATAAGAGACATGACCAGGGTCCTCAGGCGTCTTTAGAAGGAGTCAATGTTGCTGGAATAAAACAACAACAACAACAAAATCACAAATATAAATTATTTGCAGTGTAAAAAGGAGTGGGAAGAGATGTTAAGGCAGCAAGACATGAATGCGTATCTCAGAGTGATCAGAAGAAAAGCAAACAATAAACCTGTCCCAACAGACTAGCAGGACACAGGGAGATTCCTTGGACCAGTATAGCACATACAAAAGTTTGCAACTAGCTCATTTGCTTGAAATAGCAACTGTAGATCACAGGTGCACAAAGTGTGACCGATCAACAAACCCCTGCAATGGAAAAGGGCCCAGAGAAAACAGGCAATGGTGATGCGTTGATGAAGCTCAGAAAGGAATGCAGGAAGTGGCCACCATGAGATGTCCAGAAGGCACAGAGTGCAAACTTTCAACAGCTGGCAAAGCTGAAGGAGTTAATGAAAGAGAATGGAGTCTCAGGAGACTATAACAGTAAATGCAAAAGCAAGTTGTCCACAGATTCCTCCAAGTAGGGTATCAGTATGGCTTTCTTATACCAGTGTGGTCAAAGTTGGAGACCAGAGGCTTATATGTCACACACACCAACAAAAACAGAGTGTCAGCATGTTCAAATAGAGAAGGCGGCTTTGGCCCTGGTCCACAAGTGTAAAATTTCACATCTTTATTTATGGGAGGACAGTGTTAGCTGAATTGACCATAAAAGCCTACAAGCATTGCCAAAAGGGACCCGGTAACCTCTCATGTTGTACAGTACACATTTCTTTTTTAGGTACAAGATTACGATTTTAAGATTAAAGACAAATCTGGGAAAGATTCAGTGGTTTCAGAGACGTTTTAGAACATTAAAGAGAAGGGCAGTGGAACAAAGTTCAGAACTAGATAACATATACGATATCTGGTTTAAAATAAAACAAAGTGAAAACAAAAACATGGCAACTCTCAAATGAGACATGGACTCTGAGTGCTAGAGCTACAGCTGTGGATACTCTTCAAACTACTATAGTTGATAATGCAAGGACGCCCCGCCCCCCCCTCCCAAGTTTGAGGGTAAGATCTCATTACAAGATGGAATTTTGTTTGTGTGTTGTTGAGTCCTGATGTATTGCAGAGAAAAATAAACAAACCATGTCGTTAAAAGTATAAAAGAGTAGGAGATGTTTACCCTGGTAAAAGAATAATTGCTCCACAGGGAAAAGTAAGCATGTGTTTGTTTGTGTTATCTACAAAAAGTTATCCTGCATTACTATTCTAACTAACATAAGATACGTTTAGTGTATGCTATTACAATTTAAGCAGTTGTCAAATCCAATTTTCTTTTACATGGCTTTCCTGATGCAGTGAGGTTTGATAAATTAATGTCAATTTGTGGCCATGGGTTCAACAGTTGTAAGTGAATTTGGGGTTGGACATGAACTACTAATCACTATTATTCCCAGTACAACAGATGGGTGGGAAATGGTGTAAAAATAATGAAAGAAGAATGCTTAGTCAGACTCTGATCCATATTTAACTCTGTTAAATTGCAGATTGTCAGCATGGCTTGTCACTCTCTGATGTTTTGCTGAGAAGAAAACTAAAACCAGGAGTAGCCCAAACTGTTAGAAGCTGATGTCAGAGATACTAGAGACTTTTCAAAGTGAAAAAGAAAATCTGATAACGCAAAAAGAAGAAGAAAAAAGATTGGATTAATGATGTTGGAAACTGTCTTCACTTCTTGAAAATCATGTGTTAATCCATGATGATTTGAGATCATCATCTGTGATGGACTGAGTCTGTGGGAGGACAGTATTCACCTTATTCAGTTCCAAAAGAGAGCCAGATGTAGAGCACTGAGCCTGAGAGAAGCGCAAGTGGGCAACAGCAGACTGAAGTGCAGTAGCCCTAAGATGTGACATCAGTAGAGCAAGAATTGTCTCCTGAGATCAATGACACTGACAACCTGGTTACACTTGCAGAGCCTTGTACCTTAGCATCTTGTAGACCTAACTGACCACTCTTAATCAATGTAGCTAACAGGTTGATTATAATGTTTATAACTATGCATTCTATTAATTACGGGGTTTAGGTCTTCTAATTAACTTGTGGCTTGGAATGGAGGTTGTGGTATTGAATGACACAGGGAAAAACTGTGCTCTCAACACAGACAGTCTTGGCTGTGCACTAAAAAAATAATGGTTACTGTCATGTACAGCTGTGGGGAATGAGAAAAAACATCTTGCGTGTGGCTCCCAGACTACACCATGAATCAGGGACTTGGATGGAACCATGATGTGGCAAGCAGAAATGACCGAATGAAAGCTAGATTTTGCAGATCGCTGCTGACATAACAGCAGTGGCCAACCATCTCGGTGGTGCACGCACTGTTTCACCAGGCACTAGGTCCTGGTGGATCCCAAGAAAGTAGTCAGGAGCGTGCCCTTCATTACAGGACAGCAGTCACTAGGTGACTTTGAAAAGGGCATCCCAGAGAAATGCAGATACCTCTGGAATGTGGCTAATTCATGTTCAGTGACATGTGAGCTGCAGTTTTAGAAACATATATGACTCTTTCATCATGAGACTTAGTGTTCTTGCAAGCACTAAATTATCTTTTTAGAACTCTGTCACCTTCTGCCATCTGCAGCCAAGATCACTTCTGTATTCTCAGGCCATGTTTTATGGGGAGCTACAGCGCACTGGAGCTTTGCCTCTTGCTGGGGTTTGCCTTGTGACTGCTTTGCACAAGGACTCCTGTCAACTACCACTCTGCTGGTGTCTTCTCCCATCTCACAAGTAGTGTATTCAGCATGAGGGAAGGCTGCAAGAAAGTCATCAGCAAAATGAACCATTGGGCTGGATGAGGCACTTCAGAGGCAAATGCCGGAGTGGGAAGCATGGCCAAGTTCGAGCATGAAAGCTGAGGAGAGAGAAGGTCAAAGTCTAGACATTTGGGAGCAAAGATTCACTTCGAACAGAGAAGGGGCCCTGGTGGCCTCTAAAATTACCATAAATGTCTGTTTACAGGAAATGGTTGAACGGAACAGATCAAGTTAGGGTACCCAAGGGCCTTTAAAACTCAGAGAAATCCTGTGTTTATGAGGTAAACGGGAATTGGTCAAAGCTGGGAACATTGGAAAGTTGTTGGTAGACGGACTGGCTTCAGCCAACCAAAGCTCTGGGAAAACTGGGCTCAGCTGACACATTCATTTGCAGATGGTAGCCCAGAGCAGTGTCCACATTGCAGAGCATATGCAACCCACAGGCAGCTTAATCTGCTTGCAAAATAAATGGGAAAATATCCCCACAGGGGAAACCTTATACGCACTCAAGAGGCTCATTCCGGTTGCAATCCGTGCTCCCTGAGCTGTTGAGCTTGTTCTCTTGAGTGCCTGAACAGCAGTGATCTAATACGAAAGGTCTTACCAAGTTGTCTGAGTCTTTGCTCTCTTCAAACATCATATGGCTAAATGAGACTAGGGGAAAGAAACAGGGGTGGGGAGGAGAAGAAAAGTAAAGCAGAAGAAAAATGGGGCTCCCAATTACTGGCACACACATCTCCATGCAGACTAAGCAGCAAGGGCTCACAGTTAGCAAACTGCTCATTAGAGCCAAAGCATTAAGTCATTTCTCCAGGGAAGAATAAAACAAAACTCAGAGTCTAAAACTCTGCCAGAAAATGCAGGGCAGGGGGAGGGGA
This sequence comes from Anser brachyrhynchus, assembly GCF_964034855.1. Classification (NCBI taxonomy): domain Eukaryota; kingdom Metazoa; phylum Chordata; class Aves; order Anseriformes; family Anatidae; genus Anser; species Anser brachyrhynchus. The sequence continues at coordinate 101,625,404 of NC_137694.1, forward strand.
GGAAAAGTGGTTTGGGGGAAGAAAGTAAAAAGGAGGCATGGGGAAAAAATACCAAGAAGAGAAAATGAATGGATGCTGGATAAACCAGGAGAATGAAGGGGTTGAAGGGCAGGGAAGGAAACAGACTCAGAATTGAGAACAGCTGAACTGTGGGATAACTAAGGTGTTACAGTACCCAGTAATTTCTTAGACTATGTTCTCTCTAGGCTGTGGTGTAAACAGTTAAAGAGGGAGTAATTTCTGCCCTGATGGAGAAAACAGCAAGTGCTTAAGCAGCTTTGTGGCTACAGGGTCTGTCAGCACCCTGGACCTTGTTTCAGCATTGCCTACTAACTTAGGCCTCCAAAGAAATGTTTCAATGCAATGCACCAGCAAAGCCATGCAGAGCCCTGACACAAGTGCTGTGGCTGCAGTGCCCAGGGACACATCGTAGACTTGGCTTTCTGGGAAGGCTGGCTCCCTGTTGGTGGCTCAGTGGTCCTGATAGCAACCCTACAGCACCAGGTTCCCTGCTTTGCTTAGGCTGTCTGTATACTTTCAGCAGCTTTTCTCTTGAATTATATGAAGGATTAAGTTGCTGGAGAATCAGGCTTATGGTGCTTTGCCTTTCACTAGAGCCTCTGTCTGGCAAACCCAAGGCATTCTTGAGAGGTGAAACTACCTAGCTGGCTAGCTATCATCACGACTGCGTTAAAGTTGGAACTGTACGGATAGGTGACATGTATCATCCACCATCACCTAGCTATGCAATCAGAATTGGAACAGTTATAAGACTTCGTGCTTTGCAGTTATCAGCTGCAAGAGAATCTTTTGACCCAGAGTCAATGCGTGCATCCAGTTGGATCTGCAAAGTCCGTGTGGGTGGTGATGTTAGGTTTCCATATCTGTATTTCCTGGGGAATGCCCTGCACATGCATCTAACTGGAATGGAATCATTATGCAAGACAAACATTAAATTCACAGAGGTTGTGAATCAACCCAGAGGTGCAGAGGATTTTATTCTTAGGAAGCTGGCCAAGAGAAATGTTCTCTCTAAAATGGAACAGGCAGTTTGCAATGGGCCTAGCCTTCGGGGAAGAAATGTCACCTTAGACTTTCTAAGATTGCATCCCTTGAAGTTTTTCAAAACAGAGCTGTACAAGGCCCTGAGCAATCTGATTGAGGTTTGCCTACAAGATGCTGCTTACTCGAGAGCTGGCAAACCAGACTGTGTGAATGACCTTTGTGTTAGGGCAAAGTCAGACTGTTATAGCTCAAGTCACTGATAAATGTAATTTTTACTAACCTGCCTAACCTACATTACAGCAGATTAGCTCTGGCTCATGCTATGCCATCTGAGCTTCACTGAAAGTTTGGTTGAAGGAACTGGATATGATAATGTGTTCAGCTTTCACCAATGTCTTGAAGATGTCTCTCTGCTTGGCCAATGATGACTGAATGTATCTGTTACTCAAAAGAATTCTGAGAGGTTATAGTATATCCTGGATGAGTGTCTACGAATGGGGAAATGAGAGTTTGGTTAACCACCATTAGACTATTTAAAAATAGTTTGTAATAGATTTCAAAAGGAACATGATATTTTGCATTGTGTTTAACTTCTAATGAACTCTGACAGAGTCTTGGGTCTGGATTTGTGTGACGTTTGCACTTTATTCTTATGTTGAAGATGAATTGCTTTTAGTACGTGTCTGGTAGTACAGCAAGGCATTAAGCTGCTATGGATGTTTTAAATTAGTCTTCTTTGCAAAATAGGGGTAAACAATGGTAATACTAAACAAGGAACTGCTATGAGAAATTCCTAACTTTAAAAAATTATTAAAATTACATAGGATTTTCCATCTTCTGATCAGTCAGTCCATGATTTTTGCCTGGAGTGGTTGTCAAACTAAATGACCTACAATTCCCCAAGACACCACACTTACTCTTCAAGCATTGGCACATCTCTAACATTTTACAGTTCACTGGAACTTATTTCTTCCAAGATACATTAAAAGTTACCATTGTATCCAACAATGGTGTTGACCATGCAGTGGGGACCCTGTCCTGACTCCTGACTGTACTTTAGACCTCTGAGGTGTTATTATTTGCTTGTGTACATTGCAATAACTCTCAAACCACTGTGACCCAGACCATAGATACCAGCCTTAAACAATGTGACCCTAGCTTTGTGTAATCTTTGCACTCAGCCTTCCAGCTCATGTTGCAACTGCCGTATGAGGTCTCTGTTATTTTAGTATGGGATCATTACGTGTAAACAGGTAATCAAGGTCAGGATGGGCAGGAAGGCCTACTGAAGTCTCCCATGCTGCCAAGGGAGGCAGATGCAATACACGGACCTTGTACTCTCCTTATTTTCCAAACAAAGGATCAACAGGATTTTTTCTGAAGGCTCTGGCTGTGGAGACCAGAAAAGCCAAATGACACATGATTTGAAAAAGATCTTGCCAACTTCATTTTAATTCCATGTTTAGGAGAGATTTTCAGGCAGAGCTAGGAAAAAAAAAGAAACTAGTTTTCCTGACTCCTCTCCTGCAACAAGATAGAAAGAAAACCAAGTTAGAATGAAAAGAAGGAGATCTGAGCAGTCCCCATTCCTGTTTATTTTTTCATTGGCACAAGCCACCCTTGCTTAGCATGGGCTAGGTTGCTGCTACGGGACCCTGCTAAGAGCTCAGCAGCTCACAACACACATGAGGCAATGGAAAAGCAGCAGGCAGGAACTGGAAATGGCTGAACTTTGTTTTTCCAAAGAGAAGATCTTTGGTGGGCCACAGATTACTTGGAAATCAGACCCTACACCCCAGGATCCTGCAGCTGTCCTCCTCCCCTCTAATTTTTCTCTGTCAGATTTCAGAGCTATAATTAACTGCAAGGCCTTAGTGATACCATGTGAATGTGTGTGTGTGTTAGTGTGAGTGTGTGTTTGTGCCTGGGCTCCCTCGCTGTAGTAGGCCTAATCCTCTATGGAAGATTGACAGGTTCACATGGAGAGTAACTTTTTAACTAATTCATTCCTAAATTCTCCTTTTGCTCTCTCTCTCTCTTTCATTTACTGCCCTCACAGTATCACAGTATCACAGATTTCTAGGTTGGAAGAGACCTCAAGATCATCGAGTCCAACCTCTGACCTAACACTAAGTACTCCACTAAACCATATCGCTAAGCTCTACATCTAAACGTCTTTTAAAGACCTCCAGGGATGGTGACTCCACCACCTCCCTGGGCAGCCCGTTCCAATGCTTAATAACCCTTTCGGTAAAGAAGTACTTCCTAACATCCAACCTAAAACTCCCCTGTCGCAACTTTTGCCCATTCCCCCTCGTCCTGTCACCAGGCACGTAGGAGAACAGACCAACCCCCACCTCTTTACAGCCTCCTTTAAGGTAACTGTAGAGAGCGATAAGGTCACCCCTGAGCCTCCTCTTCTCCAGGCTGAACAAGCCCAGCTCCCTCAGCCGCTCCTCGTAAGACTTGTTCTCCAGACCCCTCACCAGCTTGGTCGCCCTTCTCTGGACTCGCTCGAGCACGTCCATGTCCTTCCTGTAGCGAGGGGCCCAAAACTGAACACAGTACTCGAGGTGCGGCCTCACCAGAGCCGAGTACAGGGGCACAATCACTTCCCTAGACCTGCTGGCCACACTGCTTCTTATGCAGGCCAGGATGCTGTTGGCCTTCTTGGCCACCTGAGCACACTGCTGGCTCATATTCAGCCGACTATCAACCAATACTCCCAGGTCCCTCTCTGCCAGGCAGCTTTCCAGCCACTCATCTCCCAGCCTGTAGCTCTGCTTGGGGTTGTTGCGCCCCAGGTGCAGGACCCGGCACTTGGCCTTGTTGAACTTAAATTCTCCTTTTGCTCTCTCTCTCTCTTTCATTTACTGCCCTCTTCCCTCCAGACTGCAAAGGGCATAGTGAGACCAGGGAGATGACAGTACCTTGCTCCACTGCTGTCCTGCATCTTTGCTGAGGTTCCTCCATACTGATCTGATGAACCACAGTGCAATCCCCATCCCAGGCATCTCTTGCTGCTCCCAAAGTGACTGTCACAGCTGTCCAGGAAAGAGGTAATCAAGGGCAGTGAAGAGCTCCAGGTTAAAATTCAGATGCTGGAGCAGAAGAAGGTGGAGTTCATTTTTCATTCTTTCTCCGGACATGTGCATCTGTCCAAGATGCACTTTGGACAGCTCTGTGTATCTTCTGACCACACCACCAGTGAGATGGAGCTCAGCAGTTGTGCATTTGCAAATACTTTTGTTTCTCCTTCTAGTTGTGGTAAAATACTTTGGAGACCTTTGCTGAAGAGTTAGCATCATATCAGTGCTTTGGTACACATGCATGGCACTGACTGCTGGTTTGTTGCCAACTTTCACACATAGCCTTGTCAGTGGGGTCTTTGCACTGAAAGAGCAGATGTGATCCTGTCCACATCCAAGAACTCCTTTGTATTAACCTTGGTACAGATAAAAGGTGCTTACTCACGTGCTGCTTCCTCTAGCTGAGCCAGGTTTATGTGAACAAGCCTTTCAGTATTTTGTGAGGTATCAAACTACATTGTATTACAGCTTGTTGGATATGAAGGGTCTGTCTTTGCAATGATTTGCCAAAACCTTGAGCTAGGCAAAGAAAAAAGTATCTAAAGGCCAAAGCACACTGCTCTTGCTCATGTGAGGAACTATATCTGAGGCAATACATTAATCTTCCATAGTCCTTATCAATTCCATTGAAGTCACTTGGTATTTAAGCACTGAGAGGAAAGGGGAGAGTATGATTTAGCACAAAAAAGAAAACACATAACTTTTTTTTTTTTAAATAAAATCTCATAGTATTTCAAATTAAGGTGTCCACAGTAATCATAGGAATTCCCAACTACTACTGCATTTTGTTGCATTTTTTTGGTGGCTTAAACCATGCTTTCATGGAACTGTCATTGTGGAAGTAGATGTATGTGCTAATAGGAAAGTCTGTCTTGTAAGAGAGATATTGTAGTGGGAAGGAAAGACTTTGGTGAGGTCTACAAGGAGGAGATTACTTGATGTCCCAACGCATGGTAACACATAGCCATAGATTCCTACAATCCTTTCCACAGGTTCCTACAAACTGCAAAATCTGCTAAGCATTGTAGGCCTTTTTCATCCATGGAAAAATGAAGCACAGCAAGTACATCTGTAACACTGCTTGAATTTCAGTTGGTTTTACTAGTACTATGCTGAGCTGCTGGTGCTTCCATGGCATGGATTATTCTCAACTGATTAATATTTATTCATTTTTTTTAAAAAAGTGACAGTTCTTTTCTTCTTAAATCCCAACATCAGTGTAACATGCAATTTGGCCAAGGTCACAGAAGATAAGTGGTGTACTGGCCATCACAGAATGAGATGAAAGGGAGCTGGGAGAAGAATTCAGATTTTTTGATTTCTGACATAATCTGGTTTAATATCTTAATGATCCTCCGCATTAAGCACAAAAACTGTTGTGCTACTAGCCCATAGATATGAACACATGGGGACCTGAAAACCACATCAGGGTTTTCTGATTGACACTGGGAATGCCACATCAGTGAATGTTTACCCACAAATAGCGTTTGAGTCTGTTGGAGCTGTATGCAAAAAGCAGCATTGCAGGACAATCTGTGCTACTGGTTCCTTTATCTGTTTGTGCTGCTGCAGCTTCAGATATCATACAGGCAGTAGACAGAAAGAGTTCAGATCTAGAGACAGTGATTTGCCAGGCTACACAGGACTTCTCTGAGTGAGTCTTTGGATCTGCATCCTTTCACATGAAAGCTCGCTGCCACTGAAAAGCCAGACAGTGACTTCGAATAGCTTGGTCTCTCTGGCAAGGCAACAAAACATAACATTTTTTCCTCTGTGTGACTGTTTTAATTTAAATGAAACATCTGTATGCCTAATCCAACCTAATCTATCTCAGTTCTTGTATCTCATTAATCACTGACTTGTATTAGCACCTCCCAATGTCATCCCTGTCACTGCAGAAAGCTTCTGAGACCACTGTCTCATCACAAGCATTCTGATGACTTGTCACTGGATTTTGTGTAAGCAGCAAAACACCTAAGAAGCCAAAACCATTCCCCTCTAACACTATTGGTGTAAGAGGAATGATACAGACAAGAATCCGTGTAAGTTAATGGTCTCAAATACAAGTGGCAAATTCAGTAGGGCACTCACTGCAAAAACATGTCATAAAACACTTATTTCTAGGAAGTTTTCGCAAAATTACATCACCTAAAAATACCACTATTTTTTCAAAACAAGGTGACTTTTAATTGATCACTCCACTTTGCATTTAAATATTGGTTAAGATCACATGCTTTAAAACAGTTTTATTAAAAAATGAAAGTAGCCAAATAAATAAATAAATAAGCAGTGAAATAATCTAGGACATATATAGATATTCTATGTATTATTTCACAGGTAACTGTCTTTCCACAGAGAAAGTTGAACAACACAACAGAGTTGAACTATTTAAAAGACCAGCTTTTATTAGCTCCAGCTATAATCTGCATTATCTCAACTGTTGAGCTGAATGGTTCAGAGTATTTTTTTCATGGGGATAAAATTTGGTAAAGTCCCCATGCAGCCCAGGTTCCAATTAAAGCAGGTAGATTGACCCCAGTCAAGATTAACTCCCCGAGTTTCAGTTGATATTTTTCACTCTCTGGCCTCATCTATCTGGGAAAATTAAAATGTTATGAACTATTGCCCAGAGATGGATTCACTTCAGTTGTACACAAAGATCTTATCTCTTTTAGATATGTTTATTTACCACAAGCTGCAAGATAAACTATTTCAGGTCTTGCAATTGTGAATCTTTGTACCATGTACCTTTTTCAAAATCTTTGCTTCTTTGTTCAGGGCTCCAACACACACAAGACTCTCCCAGGCCCGGTACTGGGAATGTGGGATGGCTAGATCAGACATTGCAGGTCAGTTGTGAAGAGTTTACAGTCTGAGGAAAGCTTGGAAAAAGCATCCATTTAATAATTTCAGACAAGAAAGAAATTAATGGAAATCCAAGTCTGTCTGAAGAAAATTTAGAAATAGATTTTTTTTTTAATTTAATTAGCGTGGCTAGCTTTAATCACAGAAATACAGGTCTATACAAAGCAAATAGCACATTAGCCTAAACTATGACTGAGCAGTTGACTACATTTATAATCTTGATATAGACCTACAAAAAATCAAATTAAGGATGTAAAAATACAGGAACCACTTTAATCTTACAGAAAATCAAAGCTCTTTGTCATTAAATGTAACGTGTTTTGACTTGAAATAATTCAATTATATTTTCGGTATAGCTGGTAGTCAGTGTAGAGCTGACTGTACAGTAGAAGGAATTTTCTAAAAATTTAAATGCAGCAGTTTCAGTTCAATTAGCTATAATATCACTATCTATATTGTGGTGTGTTCACTACAAAAATTACAGTTTTGGATGTGCAGGTCACAGGTGCATCTTGCAGGTACGGGTCTTAAGCCATATGCTGAAAGTCGTTTTGGATTTAACTTTGAAAATTACTCTTACGAAAGATAGATGTGTGCAGCCATTTAAAACAGGGAAGGGTTAAGCTGTTCCCTTGAACCTACTTCTGATATCCGTATGGGGCTGAAAACGCCAGCTCGCTGATTGATGGGTTCACATGGGGTGACCTTCACATTAGCAACGCGACTTTGGTTGCTGGGTAAACACAGGCAGATGCATCCAGCCCCAGTGCTTTTGAGCAGTGACGGATGGTGAAGGTATTTCTGATCCACATCACACCATGCAGATCCCATGAAAATTACTTGGCACAGGGCGGAAAGTATTAGATTCGGGTGACAAATAATTACCTGATATCAGCTGAGGTTTCTTTAGAAAGGTTATGCTGCAAATAACTGGCTTTTACATAACTTTGTTTTTACGGAGTGATAGAAAGTTGGACATATACTACTTATTTATTTGAGAAAATATAATCAGCCATTGACTAATAAATACAGCTCCTTGGGAGTGTATATACACGCTTCTTAGTAATTGTATTCCAGGATTGCTTAGGGTTTGGGGTGTTTTGGAGACGTGTTTTTTTTTTTGTCTGTTTAAAGCACGTGTGCATTTGCTTGATGCTATTGTGCTTTTTCAGTGGCAAAAATTAACATTCAGATGACATTTACTGAGATTCATTGTGGTTTCATGAGTTCTTGCTTTTCAAGGACTTTAGTTTAAAAGTTCTTGACTTTATTCCTTCTCTTTTCCTGGGTCTCGTGCTTTGGCAGCCAAATCATTATTTTAAATAGGTGTGTACCCAATAAATACCCATCTGAACTTCCATTTTCAAAAGAAGTACCTTTTTCTGATGAGATGGTGACAAATAATTTTTACCACTCTTTTGCTGATAGGTGTTTCTTCCTCATAATCATGTCCTCAAAACACATTCTGTGAGAGTGCATGTATTCCTGTGGTGAGTTAAAACGACTGTTTGCACCTTCTGTGCTGCGTGCTACCATTCCTGCCAGGATAATCTGGTGTGGTTGTATCTGCTAGGACATCAATAACAAGCCTCAAAGTTGGTATGTGTCATCTCCCCAAGATGGAGTGTCTTGTTTCTCTGTCTGTGTTGTGCTGTAAAGCTTCTGTCACTATTTAAACCTTTCTTCACTAGAGACGGCAAAATTTCAGAGTGGCCCAAAGTTCTTCCCTTGTCTATATGGTGAAGTCGTTCTCCTGATTTACAGTGCAAAGGAGTGCAAATGAGTAGAAGTAATGGACTGTAATTTAAGTTTCTGGAATAGCTGAGGAAAAGAGGAATTGGTATAGCATTCTATCCATGAGCGAAGAAACTATCTTTCAATTTCTTCTTCATTCTGGAATGGGTTACTTGTCTAGTTTTTAATTGGACTTAGCAATTTATTAAAAACTATATACAAGCTGTTAAGTTTGTATGTAGTTTCAGTAATAATGTTTACAGGCTTTTTTCCTTATATATTTATTATAACTTATGCATCTTCCGTCTCACCTTTTTCTCTCCAGTTCTCTCACATTATTAGTCTCCAGTCTCCTTTATTTTTTCCTTTTCCTTTTCCTTTTCCTTTTCCTTTTCCTTTTCCTTTTCCTTTTCCTTTTCCTTTTCCTTTTCCTTTTCCTTTTCCTTTTCCTTTTCCTTTTCCTTTTCCTTTTCCTTTTCCTTTTCCTTTTCCTTTTCCTTTTCCTTTTCCTTTTCCTTTTCCTTTTTTCCTTTTTTCTTTTTTTCTTCTTTCTTTTTCTTTTTCTTTTTCTTTTTCTTTTTCTTTTTCTTTTTCTTTTTCTTTTTCTTTTTCTTTTTCTTTTTCTTTTTCTTTTTCTTTTTCTTTTTCTTTTTCTTTTTCTTTTTCTTTTTCTTTTTCTTTTTCTTTTTCTTTTTCTTTTTCTTTTTCTTTTTCTTTTTCTTTTTCTTTTTCTTTTTCTTTTTCTTTTTCTTTTTCTTTTTCTTTTTCTTTTTCCTTCCTTCCTCCCTTCCTTCCTCCCTTCCTCCCTTCCTCCCTTCCTTCTTCCTTCCTTCCTCCCTCCCTCCCTCCCTCCCTCCCTTCCTTCCTTCCTTCCTTCCTTCCTTCCTTCCTTCCTTCCTTCCTTCCTTCCTTCCTTCCTTCCTTCCTTCCTTCCTTCCTTCTTTCCTTCCTTCCCTCCTTCCCTCCTTCTTTCCTTCATGTTTCTTCCTTCCTTCTTTCCTTCATGTTTCTTCCTTTATTTCTCTTTCTTCATCAAGGCAGGCAAAAGAAAAGAATTTCTTTCTGAAGGTCACTCCATATGGGTCCATTCTCATCTCCTGCAAAATCCATGCCTTACTGCCAAGAACATAAGTTGCTTTTGCCCTCTTGACCTAGGAGATAGACGACAATGGTTCTTACAGTATGTCTTTTTCTTTGTTATTACAGAATCTATTAAAACTGAGATATGAGACCCTGAAAGGCTTAGTGTTCTAAGATGAGCAGAGAAGTCAGTGAAGCATTAATATGATGTTCTCCAGTGTGTATAAGCAGGCAAGCTGCTCTCTCCAAGACTGGCTGGTCCTTTTCTTTCAGATCACTCCAGACTACAAGAAGTTTTATCTCTTGGGTCTGAAGACTTTGATCTCATTCCTGGTTCATGGTCTGATAATAACTGCCGTAGGCTTTTGGCTATTAGTGCCGGTATTTAAAGCCTGTGAACAATTTAGAAAGACCTTTAGCCCACCCAAGAATGTCAGTGGTTTTGTCTCAGTAAAACACACTGCTCTACTACTTCCCTACATCTTTGGTATGTTTTCCCTTTTTCCTGTGGCAGTGCTCTCCCTAGCAAACTTCACTGCAATTGATTTTCAGTCCTATCCCTCACATCCACATGCCTGTCTCCACCAGGCAGGGAACTGGCTGAAGAAAAGCCAGACGTGGTTCAAGAAATAAATGCTGAATACAGCCTGCTGCAGACAGCAGGCGTGTTCTTCTGCAGCACACCAAGACCTCCCACACTGGCTTCCTGCAGACGTCAAAGATGGGGAAAGAGAGCTTCAGCATGAATCTCCACAGGGAGATGCGCTGGTGGGGAAGGAGCAGCTGTGTCACTCCTCCCCATACACTGGGGCACTTGGAGCAGTAGAGTGCAACACCGAGCATTACACAGTGATTTCTGTATGGGTATCCTTTACAGAGAGCTTCCCAAACAGCCAGGCTGGATGGTGCCCTTTCTCCAGTCTCACTGCAGGGTGTTCATAATGGGCAGATGAAGTGTGAGGCAGTTTTTTGTTACTTTTATCTATATGACTAACATTATTTCTTTTTAAATTGCAATCTGAATACTGTGACATATTTATTGAGGCCTGCAGGCTATAACAATGAGTTCTTTAATACAGCCCCAGGGTATTGTGTTCATCCAAGAATAAGCCCTAATGTTTGGAAAGGGTGTATCAAACATAGATGGTGTTCTGTTTGAAGCTGCCTTTTGAGAATGAATGATGGTTGCTACCCAGGGGTGTGTGGCAGGGGCACTCTTGTTTCAAAAAGCTGTTTGCTGTCTGAAAAATTCAGCTGAGTTTTGTTTAGCGTCATCTAGTTAGAATACTCAGAAAAGCAGTGTGATGCTGGAGGGCAGTCATAACCAAAACGGATCCAGCTGTCAACACAGCAGAGAGCCCTTTAATTTTGTGGGCTTTAAGCTAAAGGCCAAAGTTGGTGGCTGACTCAGCGGTGCACATGGTTCCCCATGTCTGGGGCTGAAGGAGGGTGTGGTGGCTCTGGGACTCTGTGCTTGGCACCACTGCAGCAAATCCAACAGAGTCAGCATGATCCTTGCCAGTGCTGCATCAGGGAGCCAGAGCAGAGCACAGGTATCCCTAAAGACTGAGAGCGTGGTGTCCTGCAGAGTCTCATGCTGCAGCTATCAAGGCTCTATCCCGTGCAGTGTCACTCCACAGGAAGCTTAAACTCAGTTCTGTTTTACTGTCATCTGTAATGCCTTGCCTTCCATGATCTGATCAACAGCTAGTGTGCAGCTTGTATGGACTGCCCATCTTTCCCCTTTGCATTGCGAGGCACATTCATGTGGGTGGGAGAGGACAGCATGCCCTGCCTGGGGAGCTGCCCTGGGTGACTGTGTCATTTGCAGGTTCCTTCCATCGCAAAGAGACTGCATCACATTTGGGTGAGAAATAGTACACAATCAGGTCCACTATACAAATAAATGGCATGTTTATTCAGGGCTTAAAATATTGATGATTCCACACAATTAGTAAACAGTAGTATAAAAATTACAATGGCAAAAAATCAGGATGGAGAGAAGGCACCATTATTTAGACCAGAGTGGACCACAACTATCTGGTGCCACAAGCCAGAATGAACCAACAATTACATACTAGCATCGAAATCCCCACTTTTAAAACATTGATGTGACACTCAGATTTATAAGCCTCTAGAAACATTCCATAAAACTATTGGAAGATGTGAATTTTCAGTAAATTCTGTCTTCTGTAGCTTTTTCTTTCTGATCAAATGCAAGCGAAATGATAGGATTCATGTAAGATAGAAAATTTCCTCCCTGCCAAATTCTGTATAGGTATATTTTCCTGTTAACTTTCTAGGCAAATTCAAAGCAAAATTACCTACTCTTTTACAAATACTGTTGTTGTTAGAAATATCACTTCATAATCTAAGAAATGGAAGAATTTCAAGAAACTCAACTTATTCACATAAAATCATTTTTGCTCCATACAATGAAAATAAATTATCTATATTCATATTTACTTCTAGTCAATTTCTAGGCAACCAGCTGCCGGTAACCTCAAGCTGCAATCTTGCTGAGTGAGGTACTGTTTAGTCACTTCGGGTCTTTTAGACACTAACTGTAGATTTATACTATCTTGCTTCAGCTCTTTACTAAAGTCCATGCTTTAGTAAAAACAATTAGAGCCACATTTCCTAGCAAATCTTAGTTTGTTTGTTTGCTTATCTTTTCCCTTGTTGTATGCATCATTTTTTCACAAGGGCCTTGAGACATCTGCCAGAAGCCATGAGTGGAAGCTGGGTTTTCACGTACTGAAGATGGCCTTGTATAAGATTAATGTTGCTGTAAAGAGTTCCTTGCACTTACAGTTTCTGATTTCTTCATGGATCTAACTCAGAACCATGTAATACTGAATAAAACCTCATCGTATGAAGAGTCTTAATGGCTTCAGCGGAGCACTTTGAACAATGTAAATTCTGAATGTGAGCACGTATGACAGACTTTCTCCCTTTAGTCACAACGGGTGGGATGCAGCTAACCAGATGTGGGCATCTTCCTCTGATTTAGATGTCAGGGTGCATAGCCTCCCTTTACAGAGTGCTAGTTACCTCAGTGTAATGTAGCCATCTAAAATGAGTGAAACAGATCACGTCCTAAAAGTGTTTATTTCTCTTTGTGACTGTAAAAAGGACCCTAGGCAACCCACTGAGTCATAAAGTGCTTCCTTGCAGACGTCTGAAATTAGACATGGTGAATCCTACCCTAACAGTTTGATTCAACTGCCTCTGAGGTTAGCCCCAGGTGATGCCATAGGGTACTGGATTGGTCTTTAAATACATTTGCTGTGGAAAGTAGGGCAAAGAGTAGACAAAGACGTAGGAGTGGATCACTCAGATAAAGGTAAAGAAATATCACTGAATTTGAGTGCTGCCATGAAAGATTGCTGCAGCAGGCTAGCAGCCACATCTGTGACTCTGAGACAGCTGACACAAAGAAATGACCTACCGTAAGGAGGCAGTTGGAGGCTGAGACCTAAGTCATGACCAAGCTGGGAATAACATGGGTGCTGCTGGAGATGGAAAAAAATACAAACTATTTTTATCACCCTGTCAGATTTTATCCAGTGAGTTTCCTTAAAACCACAGTCTCCTTTCAACAACTCAACTTTCCAGCTGGGAGATAGAAATGGTTGAGTCTTTCTGTCTCTCAGGGATTCCCTTGTGCTGTATTTGATCTTTTCTCCACTCACTTCCCCAAAACCCAAAACAATCACATTAGTGGCTATCCATATGACATGTTTTAATTCAACTCGCAACCACTTCACGGTATGGTTAGCACTAATCATGGCCTGTGCTTGCCACAACAGAGTAGGTTCTCAGAAGTCCAAGTGGCAACTGGACACCCTATCTGCTATGCACAGGCTGGGAATATCACTCCAAACATGATTAGTAGTTCATTGATAACAGAGGAAATCCGCAACAGTTTGTTTCTCCTACTGGTCTTGGAAGGCACCCCTTCCCATAAGTGAATCTATATACTGTCCTTTTTTAGGGTGCAGGGAACTTTCCGATTAAAACAAAGAATACGCTTCTTCTTGTCTGCCTTCTTTCCTTCATTATACAGCAGGAAATCCCAGGGTGTTTTGCTCCTAGCAGCTGTCTTCTGAGGGACCAGCTAAGCAAACATAAATGCCACCTTATACACTGCTCTCAAATCACCAGCTGCAGCTGCTTCTCAGAATGACCTGGCCATCTGATTTGGCAGTCTTGTTCATGGCATGAGAAATGGTATGGTTGAAGTATGGCACCCTTGTATCTCTTTTAAATAGCCTTTATGGCTATGAGGATGAATGCATGCGTTCACCCCTGTTCATCCCACCCCTGAGCAACGACTGGGAGTGAAAACGAAGATGGAGGAGCTAGCAGCTACAGTGGCAATTTAATTTCTCTAACAGAGATAGCCATGAAACTTGGGAGAGGCTGAGATTCTCTAAGAGGCAGAATTCAATCACTGGTATAAGCAGAGAGAGCAGGAGATATGTAGATGGCTTCCTAAGTCTTTTTTAATGTGCTCTGATCCCTGATAACTTCCTTCTCCCTCCAGTCTGTATAGCAGGAGAGCATGAAAACATAGGGAAGAAAATTTTACAGGTTTTGAAATATTGCTTGTGCTCTGGCAACAATTTCTTATAAAACTGGAGGTTTTTAGAAGCTGAAGCCAAAATTGTCTTCGGCTTCCTCTCCATCTTAGGAATAGTCTGAATAAATGATTCCCATCACATAAGAAGACTTTCTTGCTTGTTAGAGTTGATGGGTTCTTCAGCACTCTTTCTTGAACAGTAACTGTCTGACAAGTGGCTGTTATTAAAGTGTAGTGCTGTCAGCTGGCTTAAGGGAGATCTTTAAAAAATGGAAAGGGAGTCAGATGTATGTAGCTCAGAGCAGTGTTTCTTGTACTGTACACTGACATTTATATTTCAGTTATATTCAAAACTTCTTGTGGGCTCCCTTTCCCTGGGCATGGCTGCTTTTCCCTTCATTTATCTTCCAGGCATCAATGGAAAGAAGGGAATTGTTTGTTATGATGAGAAAGGTTTGGAGCTACCCAAGCTCCAGGGAACAGGACACCCACAGAGTGTTGCTATGCTTTTTGTCTTGTTTACTGAAGTGATTTTGCTGCAAAGTTGGGAATCCCAATGCAGAACAACCATCCATGCAGCTCAGTACAGGGTGAAGATGGAAAGAATCCTCCCGAAGATAACAGAAAAGCTGTTACTAGTCTTGTCCATACAGCACTGACACTGACTACATCCAAGTCATTTCCTCAGCTCTTCTTATGGCTGACAGTCATCCAGACCATACCCACACCTGTGGCTCAGGAGCCTTATACTGGCTAACCCATAAGCATTTTGAATGCCACAGTCTGTTTTGTTCATGGTGTTGCCATGCCTTTTTCTGTCGTGCAGTGAGGTAGAACTAGATCATCAGTGAGAGTAGCCTGGACATGTCCTTAGTATCCATTAGGGCTGCAAACGTCCCCTGTGCTGATGCCTTGTGTTGCTGGAGAAGCCCTGTGTCGGGAGAGATCAAAAGCCTTGACCTGACGTGGTGCAAGCTCTCTGAATCTTTCACACCTCATCAAAGCCTTTTCTCTTGCTCAGATGACATTTTTATGAAGTTCCCAGTTATTTAATATTGGCTCACTATGTTGCAATTTAAATAATTTATCGCCAATCTGTTTTGGCCATCCAGATCAATTACCTCCTCCCCCACCCTGCCACCCCAGGCTTACACCATTTTTGCAAATTATTACCACATCCTATAAATGTCGCTGTAAGGTTGCAAAGCGTCAGTTCTCATTGGAGCAATAATTTATCTAAGTAAGCAGAGAAAAGAGATTTGGATTATCTTTAGGCTTCTTTCTATGACGTTATACAATGATTTGCTCACCATATTTTCTAGTTCAGCTATGCTGTGGAAGAAGGTGAAAAGCTATGTTCATCCACAGCTATGCTCCCATACAGCTCTCAGCAACTGGCTTTCACTACACAGTTTTATTATTATTCATTTGTTATTTATCTTGTGTTCTTCAGTAAAACCAAGAGACCTCCTTCAAGGAGGTCCTTTCTCCTTCAAGGAGGTCCTTACCTAGAAAGATCTGCTCAGGTAAGTACAATATCTAAATACCACTGCCAAGGAAGAATTTACAGTATATTTTCTATTCACTTCAACTGAAGCAACATTGAAAAACCCATCTGTCAGATGAGACCAGCCCAAAGTGAAAGCTGCAAAATGTTCTTTGGAATGGGGAAGAATATTTGAGTAGAATAGCTTCTTATCAGGAAATTACATCTTTTTTTCCTGGGGCAGAGTTATTTTTAATGAAAAACTTTTATCTGAAAGAGTCTCTTCCACTCTAGAACAAGTCCGTCGTGACCTAGAATAACCAACAGCCTGGTAACTAAGGTATTAATGTGTAAAGAAGAAGAGTCTGGATCAGGTGTCTGAGTCAGACTTTTGACTTGGTCTTGAGCCTCTCACATGCTGGGTGAATGATCCAAGGATGATGTTACCAGCTATTCCATCTACTATCTTTGTCCTTCTTTAGGTAATTTTAAAAGTTTTGGGAATGTCTCAATGCAAAAAGCACAAAATATTTTTAAAACCAAAAATATTGATAAGGTGGAAAAGCAATTTGTCTCCTGCTATTGCCACTTGCCAGTGGAAAAGTGAAGTAGAAAAAGGTTCAATGACTTTCCCAAGATTACTCAAGGAGCAAATTGAGCTGGGTCACCTTACAGGTGAGGTCCTTTTCCAGATGACAAGGCTATATACTTCTTCTTTTTAGTTTAGATCTCAGAAAGTACAAGTCTGATCTTTGCCCTTCCTAGAAGTCAGAAAAACTTGCATGGACTGAATAGAGCTAAGTCACAGGAAACTGTAGGTCACCTTATTCGGTGTCAAGCTTCTCACCTTCCCAAGGAGTTAAGGCACTGTCATTCTGCACAAAACGTTAAGAGCAAGAAGTCCCTGCAGGCTTCTTCCTGAATGCTAAAAATAAGACTTTTCCTGGTATATTTCGGTACTAATTAAGTTTTTGCTATTCCTCCCACAGAGGGTTATCAACATAGTTTACAAAGTGTCATCTTTTAGCAACTGCTCAAGAGTTGGCTGTTTCCCATCACACTCCCTCTGACACATTTGCATGTTCTCTTTATACACGCAGATAAAAAATCTCTCTAGTGTCTCTAGAGTATTTTCAACCGAAGAGAAAAAAAAATCCCTTGCCAAGTTGTTCAGTAGCTGGAAATGACTTGTCACGTCCACAGACCAGTCATTCTTTTTATTTTTGAATGACTAACCATGCTATGATTAATGGCTCATATAAATGGGCTCAAAATAAGTCTGGCACAAATATAGGGGAGGAGGAGGGTAAGTGGGATAAGGGTTGGACGGGTCTGCAGCAGGGCATTGGTGTCATGAATTGCATAGCGGGCACGGAGGAAGGAAAAAATGTTTCATGCTATTTGTAGCTCAAATTTGCAGCTACAGATGGTGATGCTGTCATGTAGAAAGGGCTCAGGACACTGAGAAAAGGCAACCTGAACTGCACAGGCTTGTCCCTCCCCAGATGCTGAAATCTGCCTGGAAGGTTCACAGGGTCTCATTACCACTATATACGTAAAAACTGGAAGGACCATTGACTAAGTACTGAAGCTAAACACATACTTCCTAGAGTGTTTCTGCCCTGTGTTTTACCGTCCAATGCATTTTGCTGTTCCTCTTCCTAAGGCAGTATTTTCCAGCTTCTTTTGTCAGCTGTTATCCTGTTTATCTTCAGCGTATTTTCTACAGTGATACTTTTGAGTGGAATCACCAGACGTGCAGTCTTGGCGAACAGGGACAAGTGTATCCCCTCAGGACACTGTGAGAAGCGCAAAGTCATAGGCAATACAGTCTGCAGACAAGGCAAAGCTGATGGTGTTACAGAGGATGAGTAGAGTGGGCACTCATTCAGACTACCAGTGCAGTCCAGATCACCTAGTACAGCAGGACCATTTAAGCAAAAGTAAGCTTGAATTAACCCACATGCAAAGGTTTGCATCTTTCATCACAGAACAGCAGCTCTCTCCAGCCCGGGGAGGCTGGGCACACATCCTGGAAAGCAGAGACTCTGAGAAGGTCTCAGGAGGAGATAGCTAAGCAAATGGGGGTGGGGGAAGGTTGGACATGACTCTCCCTTTGTGCCCCTGTCAATGAACTCTCTGTATCTACAAAGTCTTCTAAAACCTTTGTTGCTTGCAACCCCCATGGCATCAGAAATATCCCCTCCCACAGCCCTCCTCACTGTTGCTCAAAGCAGGATCCTGTTGATGATGCAGCCGTGGGCACTTTTGCATCACAAGCCAGGTTACCACCAGCAATGCATTTCTTACAGAAACCACAGTGAATCTGTGAGAAACAAGCATTCTCCAAATGCCAGCAGTGTTGCTGTGAGAATGGTTACCCTTAATTTATAAAGCTACTTTGCCACATTTTGTGTCGAGACTAGTTTACAGAGATCTATGGCTCCTGAATTAAGAACAACAAGTGGGTAATATACTTTCCCCATGGTGATATCTCATTAAAAACTGTGAGAAGTTTGGATTTGATGCTGTTCACACCTTTCCACATCTGATGCCACAGTTTCTGGGGGCAGGACTCTATTTTGGGGCATAAACAGAAATTTTGTCTCCAGGAAACAAATTTTTAGGGAAAATAAAAAGAAAATAATTTTGCTAGGAACCCAAAGTGAAATAACTTACAGCTTCCTTTAAGTGAAATCTTTCCTAATACATGGTAATACAGAAGGTGTACATCAACCTCTGCCAACAATACATAAACACTAGATTTCTGCCATAATTCAGTAACAGAGCTCTGTCTTAGGAAAAAAATAAAAATGAAAAAATCCCTTTTGTAAAAGGGGAAGCCAGAAAACTATGCAAAACTAATGAGATGTTTCCCAATTGCTAGGAGTATTACAGGGTAATAATGAAGTAATAGTGGGCCTGTCAGTGCTGTGAACACATCAAGGCTGGGGTGAAATGCACAATCTTTTCCTCTCCATTCTCTTACTCTCTGTTCCTGAGAAACTAAGAAAAATAAATTCCAGCTAGCTGAGCTTGCTGCACATTGATTCAACCATATAGGGATTTGAAAAAAAATGCTCTATGACTTCCTCTGTCTGACTTGTTACTTGGGTATTATACATCAAACTGTAATTTATATATCACCAAGTGTATATTAAGCACGTTAAGCTATATTTAACAGACCTGGCTTATATTTTTGTGTTTGGTACAGTATATATATCTATATATTTATATAAATATATGGAAATGGAGTATGTATTATAGGGGGTCAGATATTTCCCATGAATATCTTTTTTCTGAATGGAAATGCAGTCTTCAAGAACTCTGAATTTCCCCATGGCATTTTGCTCAAATATTTATTCCCCATTGGGAAAAATGAAATGCTTTGTTTTGAATTAGCTCAGCCTAAATTGAAATACTTTGCTTTGTCAAACTGAATTAAAACATTTCATGATGGGGGAGCTCAGCTTTAATTTATGTCCACAAGAGTTACTATGTGCCTTGTGGACATTGTAATTTATAGATATCTTACTCCCATAATGCATCATAATCATCTCTCTCATTAAACTTTTTCAATGTACTCTGAGAGTCAAATGGCCACAAAACATCACAGGATGCTGGCTGGGAACTTCGTCAACTGAAAAAGTGATGTATCACCCTCATGAGGCACTGCAGTAGTTCCAAGGGACACACAGTTATATTGAACCAAGCTGAAGCTAAATTTTTCTGAGAAAGGACAAGTTTTCTGTCAGTAAAAATATTACTGTTCCAACTTTTTGTCCAGATGTGGGTCCAAAATAAATGTTGATATCAGAACTTTCTATAGAACAAGACATCTAAACTGTGTCAATTTTACTGTCTAATAAGTCCTACCTAGAAGGTTTTAAATGCTTTTCCCCCTCTGTTACACAACAGTATGGTCTATAGTTTCTGATGTAGTACAACCACCAGTGACCTGCCATTTAGGTAGAATTGTTTGCTGTGGCTTGGGTCAGGAGCATGACAGGAATCTGGTGAATTTCGCTAAGAGCTTGAAACCTCCCCGTCTCACCAAGGACATGAGAAATGGTAGATCAGAGGAACTGAAGTACAGGAATAGATATCTTGTAAAATATGTTTGTGGCACTAAGGAAAAAAAAATAAATGATATAACATGAAAGTTAAGACTTTTATTTCAAAATATTAGGAAATTCAGAGGCATGATTGTTTTAGCGAGTCAATGCCTGCTAGCTGCATTCTGGTAAGGTCTTTAATTACATCAGCACACAACACAGGACATAAAGCTTGAAAAATATTTACATTACAGTCCTGGATTAAATCTATTCAGGCATAGAAAAGTGACATATCTTGGGGTGATGCTGAAAGAAGGCAGAGACTGTTATGGAGAGGGTGCTCAGGCAATGATGGAGCATATAGTTTGTTATGAACTGTGTCAGAGTGCATGGCTTAAAACCTTGCAGCAGCACTGAAGAATCTTGACTCTAGTTGAAATTGCATGGAACTACAAGAATCTAGCATGCTATTACCTGGGTTGGCCTTCAGCCAGGACACTATGGCTAAGACCTTCTCTTTTATTGAAAGTGCTATGGCAGGTCTAAGATCAGATTTTCACAACGGTTTCTGCCAAGCTTAGCTCTCCAGCAAGTGCAGCCAGAGAGAACAGGCAAGAGCAGCCAGTACCACTAAGAAAATACAAGCTTAGACACTGTTTGCAGTGTGTTGAATAATAGTGAAAGAGCAGAATAGTGTTTTTGCTTGGGTTTAAGGGATATTTCTGTTAAGTGATTTTTTTTTTTCATTAGGCTGTCAAGGGACAGGAGGACTGTGTCACAAAACTATGGAGATCCAGACTTCAGACAAAAGCAGATACAAGGTTATGCACAACACCTGACTGCCTCTTCCAGAAGAAAATGCATACATCTCAGGCTGAGAATTCCTCAGCACAGTTTTTGCTCTTCTCTGAGAGCAAATGTCCTTGAGGGAACAATTCTAGTTACAGTGAAGTTAACTACGTGTAAGTGAGAACTGTGTTAGATCAATTGTCCCATTAAGTACCCATAAGGATTGCAGTGAAGCTGCAGGCCTATGTTTAGAAGACCTTGCAGGAGACTCATTTTACCAGCAGAAGTGGTGAGGTCTATAGTAACAAAATTAATGAGAACTCTGGATGCTGCCCTCAGCTGGCCCAGAGACAGACACCTATCCACGTTGCTCATGACCTTGACATAAAAGACCAGCTGCTTCCCCTTTTCTCTGAATATTGACCGTATGTTCTTCAAGGTCATGTCAACATCAGATCCAAGAAAGTTGAAGTCAATTTCATGCCATTCCCTCTTTCTCTGCTGATGCACCCAGACCACCCCAGCCGAGCACACCACGGATAGCCCCTCATTCAAACCTTTATTCTCAAGTCAAAGCCTTGGATGGTCTGTATCTGTGTTTATTCAAAAGACTATCTCAACATTGACATTGATACCCAGAGGACATCAATGAAAAATGCTGGAAAGCCACTCTGGACATATTCCCAAAACTCTGTCAGAGCAGAAGGGGATCATGGAGGCTGCTAATACAGGAAGCCAATAAGTCAGTTGCATATACCCGGACTAAAGGGAGGCCAGTCGTTTCCCCTTTGTACTACATCATGTGAAAACAAACAGGAAAGAAGATCTGTCCTAGAAACAGAAATGATTATACAGAAAACTCCCTTCTCTTTCTCATCTTGTTACCTCCCTGTAGCAGCCTTAGAATTACGTAGGTCTGGATTTTGCATTTTAATAGTCACTTTGTACTTAATAGACTCGGAAATGTCAGGAAAGAACATCCTCTGCATAGATCCTTTTTTTATGTGTCACAGTTTGTTCATGAACTCGCACCAACTGGCTCCATGTGTTGCTGTATTTGGCATCTCCACGGAGGAGGAGGAATCTCCCTTCACTCCTCTCTCAGGAGGTGACCTCCATTCTCGAGAAACACAGGGATTAGCTGAGCCAGTAGAGCATGTGCATAATGCTGCTGGGGAGAATGGAAAGTGTTGCATGGCTTCAGTGGAGTCCTGTTACATGCACAGAACTGACAACTGCAAAAAGAGAGGAAGAGGCTGAGAGAGCATGAGACAGGCTGAAGCATACAAGGTAATGTCATGGTTCTTGAACGTCACCTTCATCGTTAAAAAAGGCACTGCACTTACTGCTTGACCCACTCAAGGAATTCCTGGGATGCTCCATCTGCTCTGCAATTTTGCATGCTTATTATGAAAAAGGCAGTTTTAAAGAATACTCTCAGTAACTCCCAATTACCAGCCTTTGAAAAAGGGAGCATTAAAAATACAGACCTTTATATTGACATAGTTGAGTGTTGGTGTTTGCTGCACTTTTCAAAAGGGAGTGTTCTGTCTTCTCTTCATTTAGTTTTAAGGAAGAGGCCATGTCTCATGGACTATCTATAGCGCAGCAGGAACAGGAATGACTTACATTTTCTGATCTTTTAGTCAGAAAAGTGGTCTTAACCGCAATTATCAAGTAGACCACTAAGGATTACTGAGGATGGATAAGACAACCTGGATAGATGCATACATAGTTGGCAACATGTATAAGAGATTTAAGAAAAACAATATATCTACATGTAACCGCTTTTCCTTAAAAATAAATAAATAAATAATAAAAAAGTTTATTTAAGTTAAAGAAAGTAAATTATTTATTTATTTTTGTTTGGCTGGAATATAGAATCAATCTCCCAATGTTGTGGTGTCTTAGCAGTGAAGAAAAGAAGAGAAAAGATAAAGGACAATGAGAAAATGAAGGATAGCGTATTAATAAAGCAGGCAAAATATATTGATATCAGATGTAGTTTTAATAGATGCACACACAAAAACTTGATTAGCACATATGGAAGATACATATATTGTACTATACACAAAAACAGTAACATTTCAGACGGTTGGATTGTTTTAACAAATCTAAGAAATCCTATGCAGATTAACTTATTGAGGATTTGTGTTGCTAATACCAAATACCTACATTCTGTCAGCTGATTATAAGTAAAACTTAAATAAAAATAAAAACACAGAAAAAAAATGTTACCCTTGATTAAAAAAATATGAAACATAGCTCACTCTTGATTTGTTGCTAAACATGTGCCCCTCAGAATGTGGAATTTTATTAGAGAATGTTTCACCTTGTAGCTGTGATTTTGCACAGAAAAGACCATCATGAGAAGAATCTCTGTCAAACTGGTCATTATCATTTTACTAGGTACCAAAATGTGGAGACCTCCAAAACCTAAAAACACTGTCTTCCCCTGAAAAGGAGACAAGAGCCTGTGCAATACTAGTAGCATAGAAGTAGCTTTCTGGGAAAGTAGCCCAAAAAAGGATCTATTAGGGTACTGTATGGGTAGATGTGCCATAGTCTGGCAATGGCTGAGTAAAACACTATGAAAGTTGAAATATCTTAACGTCAGAAGATCTTGCTAACTTGCAGTCAATACTTTTTTAAGTGGATCAGGAAGCTTTCTGAGGCACTGGATATAATTTCTCAAGTTTTGAGGAACTGGAAGAATTCCAGCAAAATATTAAGAAGCTAGTCTGCTGACATTTTAAAGAGATAAATGTCCTATTACGGGAAGTTTTAGGTCAATTGGGGTGATATTGGTACTGGAATAATAGCAGTGGTACACAATCAATAAACAAAGTACAGAAATTTAATGAATATTAGTCAATGAAATTCATGGAAAAGGGATTCAATTACATTGTTCATTTGAAAGATTGTGTTCCTGGCTGACAAATGTAGTTGTGCTAATGTAGAGTTCAACTTTTGCAAGATGTGATTTAAAAATATTTTGCATTCTGATTAAAAACTAGGGCTGTGCCAAGACACTATTGCACATATAAACAAACCAGAAGCCAGCAAAGTGACTGAAAATTGTATTTGCTAATGGGGACTCTTCAGTGAAGGGATGTGTTTTTCTATTTGTGTCCCACAGAAGTCTGATTTTAGACCCTTACTGTTAAATGTTTGTGCTGATGATTTCAGAGCAAGTACAACAAATGTTTCTAATTAAGTTATCTCACCACACAGTCTTTATAACATAGTAAATAAGGATGGGTACATCTGATGGATATAAATAAAACTGGGTTGCTCGTTAGGCTGAAGGGTCAAACATATATGTGAATACATCGAAATATGCAGCATAGTAACACATATAAGAACAAAAATGTACAGATGATGTTTATAAGATAGGAGATCTCACTCTGAAAAATAAAAATTAAAAAAAAGTTAAAAAAGAAAAAGAATGAAAAGAAGGGAAAAAAATGTGCTATGGAAAGGACATTCAGAGTGAGGAGACTGAGAAATGTGACCAGATAAGACCTGCAGGGAGGCCACTGAGACAATGGGTACCTTGGTCCCCATGAGAAAGTCTGGGGCACTGCCACTGTGAATCCCAAGAGGAACATGCATGGTGGGGCTGTGAAGTGCTCTCCAAGCACCCGCAGTGGGGCTGTTTCAGGGGATATTTTAGGGTTAGATCTCTGGAGAAACTGCTGTGATGGGAAAGTTTCTGTGGTGTACAAGGTCACACAGAAACATCATATCCCTGAAAGAAACTCATGAACTGGCTGGCTTTCTCCTGGTAAACTGACAAGAGCTCTCTGTCCAGGTTAGTCAGGAAGGTAGCCATGAGAATGCCTTCTCAGTGACCACAGCAACAGACAATTTCAGCCTTGTTATTTCTTCAAGAGGAAAGTGGCCTTTGGATGAAGCTCATGTTCTTAGGGACAGATCCTGGAAATTCTGGGGGAGGGAAAGGGCAGCATGCACTAAGGATATTGATTAGGCTGGAAGGCCATGAAGGTTCTGCTTGTGCCTCAAATAAATGTCACCATGGAAAGGATCTCTTGTTACTCTCAGACCAATATGATATACAATGGCCTCCAGAAATCTGTAAAGTAGGGATATGACAATTAAAACTGTCAGCCTTTAGCCACCTTGCTCATCGTAGTGATAGGTACTAAGAGGCCAAAAAGCAACAGGCATGCAAAATATTTTGTGTGAGACTTCGGAACTATGTTTTTCTTGTGTGTGAATCTCTGTCTCCTCATCTATCACAGAGCTGTTAAAGACATTTAGACCTGGTGATAGATTTGTGGTGGACTACTGATGCAGAGTAGGCATCAGATTTACAGAACAGAACATTTCCTTTCTAAGCTGAAATCATTCTACACTGTGCCTAGCAGTTTGGCAACCACTAAGGCCATTGCTTTGAATAGTGAGAAACTTGGTAGCCCCTTAATGTTAGCTCCACAAACCTTTACTTTACTCAGGCTCAGTAGGGTACTTAAGCTCCTTCCATGAGGTAAGAGGTTGAAGTCTGGAAGAAACAACCAAAAAGAAAAGCTAGTTAACTCAGGGAGACTGGGTGAAGGAGTATATGTGCCGTTCTGTAGACAGGTGTGGTGTGTGGTACCCCCCACCAAGTTTAAACAGCTTATGGGGGAATCAGAGGCAGCATTGGGTGGGCTGGCAGCCAAGTGGGAAGAATGTAAACCTTCCTTTTAATTCTGTCTGTGATTCTCCCTGCCCTTGCATCGGTTTGGACTACGCACTCCTGATGCTGGAAGACATCAGAAAACTTCAACTCATAGTATATTCTTATTAAGCACTTTTCAGTGTGGAAGATGCAGACTATGTTGTAGCCACTGTTCTTGTTTCACTCAGAACATAAAGGCATGGGTCATCAAAGCTTGCTAGTTTGCGGCACTGAGAATTGATGGACATCTCTCAGTTGCTCAGATGGGTACAATTTAGGTCAGCATTTGTGCTGGAACAAGCAATCTGCCAGCTTGTAAAGGAACAGGGACTTCTGTAAAGGTCCTTGGTTCTGCCTTGTGAAGACCAGCTATGCTCTGGATCTGTGTCTGAGGACACCTCCAGGTGGTGGTTCAGGGAAGGGGTGCTGTTATACCTGTTGTGTGGCGGGAACAGGTGTGTAGGGTAGTCTGATTACTTTACCAGCTATTCCAACTGGATTTGCAATCTGCACCAATGCTGAGTGTATGAAATAAACTGACTCTAACCCAAATAGATAGTTAAGATAGTTAAATAGATGGTTAAGGAAGAATTGTTTCCCTAGCTCTTCAACATGCAACGTACCTGAACCAAAACCCTCACAAAGGACAGAAATACATCTAGTTTTTCACCCTACCACATACTATATAAAAGGCAACTGTAATGCAGATAATATTCAGTTCCAATTTTCCTAGGAGACTGAGTTTAATGTCCCACAGGATCTTATTTATAAAGAATATATTGAAACCCAAAGACAGTGCTGACAAACTTCAGGTTTCTGATGGGAGCCTGCTTTGTTAGTAGGGAAAAGGAGGTGATCTTTGACCAATAATGTGCCATGGAAGGCCACACTTTGACAGTAACCTTGACCTGCCTGTGGAACTCACACCTGCTGTTCTCCAAGCTGGGGGGATGGTGGAGAATTATACTTTTTCCAATACCATAATTTGATTTTGCAGGCAGAGATGCAGCCAGTCCCTTAATGCAACTCAGTTACAAGTTCATAAACATACACACCATAGAGCTTGTCTGCACCAATTTGACAGTGATTGAATTCTACAGTATTTGGGCTTATGATTTCAAAATAGGATATACTCCACAGTTGCAAGAGAAAATTCACAAGCAATTTTTGAAATGTCTTCCAAAGTTTGTATTTCATTCTGTCAAAGGAACAATGTGAGAATTTGCTGGTAATGGCATGGCTGGCACAACAGCAAATTCAGATATGGTAGGATACTGCTTTAGTTGTGTACTCCTAACCTGGGCTGTGGCCAGACAGATGGAACTGGTCAGGTAAAGAACAACTCCAGCTAACTTCTGGGACAACGCTTGTGTCAGCTGACAAAAATGCTTGCAAGAATGACAGACTTCCATGTGCATCACAAGACCAAAACTGCTTAGTGTAGAAAGGAGAGTTGGAAGAGGGGAAATGCTTATAAGAGCAAAGGGCATCTGTGAATTTTAGAATTTTCTAGCATCAGATTAGAAAGTAAACCTAATGAGTGGTTTTTTTACATGGTTTATAATGAATCTGTAGTGGTCTCTCTGAAACTGAAGACTGTATCAATGGCTAAATGAGATTCAAAAGTATCTGGATGTTTAAATAGTGAATGAGAATGATTACGTTACAGTGGAAAACAATCTTTCTAAAAGGAATGGTATGAACCAGTTTTCTTCTGTTGGAATAAGCTATTAAGGAGTTTTTCCCATTGTTCCATGTCCATGAACATGCACGATTTTTCTGAAGACATGGCTATGGAGGACACATTTCACTCCTATTTGGTCAGGTATGACAATTGTCATATTCTTACAGAAGTAACTACAGGAAAAATATTTCTAACATGCAATGCAAAATTCCCATTTTTCAAACAAACAAAATTCTTGTTTCTTCTGTTTTAAGCTTGTTGATGAATGTGTCATCATACTGACGTCCCACACAAAGCTTTCAAAAATTCAACATCATTCACATAACATGTATTTGTTATTCTGTGCTAAGCCCTACAACCTTCTTGCCTTTACCATGCAATACTTATCAGCCTTTTTGTGGCATACCTTCAGGTGTTAACTGAATTCTTCAGACCTGCCCTGAGATTACAGAACTTGTTTTTCCAAAACATGCACAAGTGAATCCAACATCTCATCGAATAGTCAGCTATCCCTCTGAGTCTATAGCAAATAACAAAGCTTTTCCTGAAAAGCAAACATGCCTTACAAACAGTAGTTAAAAACATGCATAAATGCCCTAATACTTTGGAAATGCCTATGTAAGTAGTATTAGACTTCCTGTTGCAGAATGAGCAACACAAAGAAATTCAAGATATGTTAGGGATAAGTCCGTACCTTCAGCAGGTTTACAAAAGTCTACTGTTTTTAGATAATCAGTATGAAAATGCTTCTCCCTGGAAAGAAGTGGTGATAAACGCCCTTCAGCTACAGATTTTTTTCTCTTTCTGTTAACATCTCTGCCAACAGACAAATTTCTCATTAGGAGTAAAGATGTCTAGATCTCTTAGATGTCAGAGACCATTAAAACCTCTGATGAGATTTAAATCCATTGCATGCTACATACCAGTGCAATGTCTGCTTAATACTGTGGCCTTACCAAGCCTGTTGACCAGCCACATTCTCTGGAGGCCCTGGATGATAAATATATGTGGGCATCTTTTCTGAGTACTCTGCCAGCCCAAGCATAAAAATTGGACCAGATTAAGAAGTTATTAATGCTGATACACACCTGTGTATTATATCCAAGTTCAGAAGAGATCTTTGAGCAAACTATTTATCAGAGATGCCACATCAAGCCTGGAATGACAGGCATCTCTAAAGCTGAAAATCTGACAAGTTAGGCACTCTTATTGTAGACTCACAGCCCCTGCAGAGTGACATGTTTGAAAAGGTTGAACCAAGGTCATCAGAAATTCTAAAAGAGCTATGTAACAAAAAGAAAAAATCTGCTCAACTGTTTATGGGGTGACAGGCTGTCCTATCCTAGGTTGTGCCCAGCAGAATTATTAACAGAGAGCTGAGCATGTTGGTATTTGCAGAGTAAAATAAATTATGATAAACTTATCTTTATTATTGTAAGCCAATGCACACATAACAGTGACATATAGCACAATGCGTAACTAGATTTACACTGTCTTGATACAAAATGGATTTTAGAAGGATTTCTTGTGTGGAATGTTACTGGATATAAAAAGGAGAAAGAAAATGCAGCAAGGGATCTTTCTCTGTGAGGTGGAGTAAGCCAGAAAGCCTCCTGAAAATGCTCAGCACTTCAGACAACAGGCAGTAGAATAGGAAGAGAAAACTAGTTCGAGTAGGAAGGAAATGGCTCAGTGCAAGGTGGGGGAAAAAAAATTTAATGTAGGTAACTTTGCCAAGCCTGGCAACAGTTTCAGAAAAGAATTGGAAGAAAAATTAATTATATTTATAACTAACATATTTATCTAGGGTTCCTGTTACTTGTCAGCTCAGACTAAATATCATAGACTGGAGGCGACATTCAATGGATGTTGGAAATTGGGGAAGTAAAACAATTTGAAAACACGAAGAATTAGTATCATATTATGGCTAAGAAAACAGTCATATAGGTCAAGTCCACCTGAACAAAATGGCAGGTGTATGTACCTGTTTCCAAGAATATCTCTCTGACTGTTCAGTGTGTTGGACAGCACACCATGAGCAGAAGAACAAAGGTTCAGTTTCACCCCTGTAGGCTTTAGCTCATCATGACACAATGTGGTTTCATGTGCGCACCAATTTCTCCACGTTTCTTGTGGACCTGGTCAGCTTTTCCTGTGACTGTGTTTGTTCCAGTATGGCATCATCAGAGTCTCTCCTAGTGTTCATGTGCTTGTACCTGTAGGGTTAGTGAAGCATGTGGCTTTCAGAGGATAGAGGAAGAGTGGTGTTTCTTGGTGAGGGATCTACAGCAGGAAAGACATTTCTCTCC
The DNA here is from genome assembly GCF_964034855.1 of Anser brachyrhynchus. NCBI lineage: Eukaryota > Metazoa > Chordata > Aves > Anseriformes > Anatidae > Anser > Anser brachyrhynchus. Next base: position 101,654,769 of record NC_137694.1, read on the forward strand.
AGAATGACTTGTTGAATGGTTTATTTCTAGCATCCTGAGGGAAGAAAGCATGGAACAGGGTGGTGTGCCCTAGACAGACCCTTGGAATTCAAGAATGCACATGGAAGAAGAGAGTTTCTTTGCTTAACAGTGCATAAGCAGCTACACTTCACCTTATATTTAAGTTAGTGAGTTTACTTCATGGCATCTGTGTGACAGCAGCCAGTAGTCTGAAAACATCTTGTGTAAAGTTGTTGTGTTATGTTATCTGATGTGAAGGCCTAGAGGTGAAAGGTGAAGGACCTAGAGGGGAAGACATATGAGGAGCGGCTGAGGTCACTGGGCCCGTTCAGCCTGGAGAAGAGGAGGCTGAGGGGAGACCTCATCGCAGTCTACAACTTCCTTGCGAGGGGGAGTGGAGGGGCAGGTGACCTATTCTCCGTAATCACCAGTGACACGACCCATGGGAACGGTGTGAAGCTGAGGCAGGGGAAGTTTAGGCTGGACATCAGGAAGAGGTTCTTCACCGAGAGGGTGGTTGCACACTGGAACAGGCTCCCCAGTGAAGCAGTCACTGCACCAAGCCTGTCTGAATTTAAGAAGAGATTGGACTGTGCACTTAGTTACATGGTCTAAACTTTTGGGCAGACCTGTGCGGTGCCAGGAGTTGGACTTGATGATCCTTATGGGTCCCTTCCAACTCGGGATATTCTATGATTCTATGATTCTATGATCTGATTTGGGTGGCCCGTGGCTGATGAAACGGTCATAGAACAAACAGTTGACATAGTGGTGCACTTTCTGCCATCTCTCCTATGTATGTTCTCTTTCCTCTTTGCCTTCTGGTGGCATAAAAGCATTGAAAACCTCTCAGGCAGCTGAAGCTCAGTCAGTGAGGGCAGTAAAGCAGTAGGACAGGCTGCCAAAAGAGGTTACACAACACATCCTCATTTGGATAAGACAGAGGCTTTAGGGACACAGGGGTCCCTTTGGCAGAGAAGCACCCAGAAGTGCAACACCCTCAGAAGATCTTCAGGGAGGCCTCATGAGCAGTCACTGCCTGTGCAGCACAGGGC